>NC_084747.1:51733965-51871465 GCF_033978785.1 Entelurus aequoreus | reverse complement strand
AGTGTAGGTACACAGAACATCAGAGGGTCAAATGTGCGAGAAAATGAGAGCAGACAGTGTTGTGTGGGAACCGCAGGTGCAGAAACACAAAAGAAGAATCCCTGTGGGATGCAGAAACTGTCAGAGAAATTTCCCGTGCAAAGTTCATATTGTTGTTACTCAGCCAGCGTTTGTGGGTCTGATGGACCCGTTGCATTTTGTAGCTTTTAATGCCTCACAACCAAACACTTTTATGTGAAAATACTGAACAGATGTTTATTGGGATAAGGTAAACATCTGTTCAGTATTTTAACATAAAAGTGTTTGATTGTGAGGCATTAAAAGCCACAAAATGCAACGGGTCCATCAGACCCACAAACACTGGCTGAGTAACACTGGCTGAGTAACAACTTTTAATGCCTCACAACCAAACACTTTTATGTTAAAATACTGAACAGATGTTTATTGGGATAAGGTAAACATCTGTTCAGTATTTTAACATAAAAGTGTTTGACTGTGAGGCATTAAAAGCCACAAAATGCAACGGGTCCATCAGACCCACAAACGCTGGCTGAGTAACAACAATATGAACATTACACAAGGGTTAAATAGGCCACGGAACAGAGACACGCGGCAGGCTTACACACACACACATGCAGCCACAAAAAATTAACGCCACATACACATACCCCACCCCCCATCCAACGCCCTTGACGCAAATCTCTTAGGGGTGATGGACGGATGGGCAGCGCTTGAAGAGCTGCAGCCAGCCACCGTAGCCCCCACTCCCTCCCCTCTGTTGCTAGTCTCGAGATGTTGTAATATGTATATGTGCTTTGCTATGGAGGTTTTTTTTACCACTCCAGACTGGGCCCCCTTAGGAGCCCAGTCTAGATTGTTTTTTTTTACTCATCCTTCCCCAGCGTTTACCTTTTTCCCATCTTTTACGGGGCGCCTTGTGGCGAGCCATCTACGTTCCTGTTCTGTAACCCTGTACACTGTTTGTTTGTCTAATCTTGCACGGGTTTTCGCTGAAAACAAAGTTTTGTTGTACTTGTGCAATGACAATAAAGACCTACCTACCTACCCAAATAGCGGATTGTGCATGCACTTAAAGTCATAATGAAGGAGAACATACAAAAATAAGGAACATTTTGAAGGATAGATTTTAAAAACAAAACAGTGTAATTTTAAAAAGGATTATAAAGTTAGAGATGGTGGCAATGACTAATTAATAGTATTATTAAATATTGCTCCAAATGCATTAACTATAATTAGAATACTATCAGTACACTGCAAAAACTGAAATCTAAGTAAGATGAAATATCTCAAATAAGGGTGATATATGCTTATTTTCTGTCTGATAAGATAATTCTTCTAACTAAGCATATTTTATGTTAGAGTGTTTTACTTGTTTTAAGTGTTTTGGTCCTAAATTACCTCAGTAAGATATTACAGCTTGTTGCTGAGATTTTATGACCTATATTGAGTAAAACATGCTTGAAACTAGAATATCAACTGTTGCAAAGCTGTGTCATCAACACTCACAAGTATAAAACTACTTTTTTAAAGTAATCATTTCTTATTTCAAGCATGAAAAAAAAAATCATGACTTTGACACAATTGTGTCTCATAATTAAAACAGATGACAGCCAAATGGAGTTTGCTGTTTTATTTTCAATGAAACAATAGAAAAGATGTACTCTTATAGTAGTACAGTTGGCACAGTACAGTAAACTGACAGTTAATATTTAAGCATTTGACATGTGACATTTCAAATAATTTTGAATAGAAATAGTTCATGCACATTCAGATAAATGCTTCAAAATTACAATAAAAAAAAAAAAAATTGTCCGGGGGCCGGGCTGTATATATTTACATATATATATATATATATTTCCCTTGCGCACTAATTGACTGAAAGAGCACGCACTTGGCGCGATGATGTCATGTTATCGATGGAAAAATGCATTTTTAGACCATATGATTTGCCTGAGCGGCTAGGAGACCCCGAGAGTAACAAGCGGTTGCCTTGTTGCCTTTCCATTAAGAACAATAAACTAGTTTTCAGTAAAAGTTTGCTGTTTTCAAGAAATGTAATGCCGAGCGCATATCATTATGTCAAGATAATGGCACTAGCATTTACTTAATTTAAGAACATTTTCAACATATTGAGAAAAAAGGTGTCCTTTGTTTTTTCTATCAAGAAAAGTGCACTTGTTATTAGTGAGAATATTCTCATTTTAAGGTATTTTGGGGTTCATTAAGGTCAGCTAATTTTACTTGTTTTGGAAAGTCTTGACATGCCAAATGTTCTTTTTCTACTGGCAGATAATTTTGCTTTGTTCAAGTAAAATACCCCTAATTTTTGTTTCCCTTGTTTTTGAACACTGACTTTTTATAGTGTATGCCCATTTTAAAATACTACTAATACCACGTTTGTACACATTTGTAATTTATATTTAATGTGTACCCTTATTAGTAGTATAAAGGTATACATTTAGTTTCTTAAAGACAAATATTGCACTCCAGAGTGAACATTCTTTAAAATGGTACCAAAACCAGTGAAGTGGGCACGTTGTGTAAATCGTGAATAAAAACAGAATACAATGATTTGCAAATCCTTTCCAACCTATATTCAATTGAATAGACTTCAAAGACAAGATACTTAACGTTCGAACTGGAAAAATGTGTGATTTTTTTATGCAAATATTAGCTCATTTGGAATTAGATGCCTGCAACATGTTTCAAAAAAGCTGGCACAAGTAGCAAAAAAAGACTGAGAAAATTGAAGAATGCTCGTCAAACACTTACTTGGAACATCCCACAGGTGAACAGGCTAATTGGGAACAGGTGGGTGCCATGATTGGGTATGAAATGCTCAGTCATCCACAAACAAGGATGGGGTGAGGGTCACCACTTTGTCAACAAATGCGTGAGCAAATTGTCGAACAGTTTAAGAACAACATTTCTCAACGAGGGCAGCGCGGTGGGACAGGGGTTAGTGCGTCTGCCTCGCAATACGAAGGTCCTGGGTTCGATCCTGCGTTGGGGATCTTTCTGTGTGGGGTTTGCATGTTGACCCCGTGACTGCGTGGGTTCCCTCCGGGTTCTCCGGCTTTCTCCCACCTCCAAAGACATGCACCTGGGGATAGGTGGCCCTAGTGTGTGAATGTGAGTGTCTATCTGTGTTGGCCCTGCGATGAGGTGGCGACTTGTCCAGGGTGTACCCCACCTTCCAACTGATTTTAGCTGAGATAGGCTCCAGCGCCCCCCGCGACCCCGAAGGGAATAAGCGGTAGAAAATGGATGGATTAATGGATTTCTCAACGAGCTATTGCAAGGAATTAACGGATTTCACCATCTACCGTCCGTAATATCATCAAAAGGTTTAGAAAATCTGGAGAAATCGCTGACCTTCAATCCCTCAGGCGGTACTGCATCAAAAAGCGACATCAGTGTGTAAAGGATATCACCACATGGGCTCAGGAACACTTCAGAAAACCACTGTCGGTAACTACAGTTGGTCGCTACATCTGTAAGTGCAAGTTAAACATTTTACTATGTTTTTAATGTTTTTATTATTTTTATGTTTTATTGTATGTTTTATTGTTTTGTTTTTTAATGTATTGTATTCTGGTTTTATATGTTTAAATGGATCTTAAGGTCTGCAATAAATAAAGAATAAATTAAGATTGACTATGCCAAGCCAAAGCCATTTATCAACAACACCCAGAAACGCCGCCGGCTTCGCTGGGCCCGAGCTCATCTAAGATGGACTGATGCAAAGTGGAAAAGTGTGCTGTGGTCTCACGAGTCCACAATACAAATTGCTTTTGGAAACCGTGGACTTCATGTCCCCCGGAACAAAGAGGGAAAGAACCATCCGGATCGTTCTAGGCCAGGGGTCGGCAACCCGCGGCTCCGGAGCCGCATGCGGCTCCTTGACCACTCTGATGCGGCTCAGCTACATACATGCCGACCCCCCCGATTTTCCCAGGAGATTTATGGATCTCAGTGTCCCTCATAGATTACTCCCAGGGAAAAAATAATCCTATTTACACTCTAATTACTAAATAAAGGGCGTGCCCTAATTGCACTGCAGTAATTGTCCTCTATAGCATTTACATACAACGTGCCAGTCCAGCCACATGTTGCATGTTGTTATTACTTGCACACACAGGAGACAGCAAAGCATACTTACTCATCAGCCACACAGCTTACACTGACGGTAGCCGTATCAAACAACTTTAACACTGTTACGTTACAAATATGCGCCACACTGTGAACCCACACCAAAAAAGAATGAAAAACACATTTCTGGAGAACATCCCACCGTAACACAACATAAACACAACACAACCATTACCCAGAATCCCATGCAGCCCTAACTCTTCCGGTCTACATTATACACCCCCGCTACCACCAAATCCCCCCACACATCAACCCCCCCCCCCCCCCTCTCCGTGCGTTGGTTGAGCGGAAGAGTTAGGGCTGCATGGGATTCTGGGTATTGGTACTGTCAGTGTAAGATGTGTGGCTGCTGAGTTAGTACGCCTTGCTGTCACTTACGTGAGCAAGCTGAAATTGCATTCTACGTGTGGTCGAGCAGGTACACTGTTAGGGCAGACTGTAGAGGGCGCCAAATGCAGTGTCATCACGCTCTGATATTCGGGAGTCTCCCGGGAAAAATGAGAGGGTTGGCAAGTATGACGCTATCAAGCGCCATTCATTCAAAACTCGCGGGCTGCACTAACATCAAATTTCCACATTAAAGTGCGTGCCGGTGCGTGTGTCGGAGACCCCTGGTTAACATAGCACAAAGCGTTTAAGCTTTGTATGCGGTGTTTTTCATTTTAAATTTAAAAATTTTTTTTGTGGCTCCCATTACTTTCTTTAATTTGTGAAACTTGCCAAACTGGCTCTTTGAGTGGTAAAGGTTGCCGACCCCTGTTCTAGGCGCAAAGTTCAAAAGCCAGGATCTGTGATGGTATGGGGGTGTATTAGTGCCCAAGGCATGGGTAACTTACACATCTGTGAAGGCACCATTAATGCTGAAAGGTACATACAGGTTTTGGAGCAACAAATGTTGCCATCCAAGCAACGTTATCATGGACGCCCCTGCTTATTTCAGCAAGACAATGCCAAGCCACTTGTTACAACAGCGGGGCTTCATAATAAAAGAGTGCGGGTACTAGACTGGCCTGCCTGTAGTCCAGACCTGTCTCCCATTGAAAATGTGTGGCGCAATATGAAGCCTAACGTACCACAACGAAGACCCCCGGACTGTTGAACAACTTAAGCTGTACATCAAGCAAGAATGGGAAAGAATTCCACCTGAAAAGCTTCAAAAATTGTTTACTGAGTGTTGTTTAAAGGAAAGGCCATGTAACAGTAGTAAACATGACCCTGTGCCAACTTTTTTGCAATGTGTTGCTGCCATTAAATTGTAAGTTAATGATTATTTGCAAAAAAATAAAAAATAGTTCCTCAGTATGAACAATAAATATCTTGTCTTTGCAGTCTATTCAATTGAATATAAATTGAAAAGGATTTGCAATTCATTGTATTCTGTTTTTATTTTTGATTTACACAACGTGCCAACTTCACTGGATTTGGGTTTTGTATTTGGGTCGTGTCAGGGAAATAATTGAACGGAAAAGCCTCCAGAGGGTGCAAGTGTGCAGAACACCAGGGTCCGTCGCCGTCCGGTTATTAAAAGAGTTTGACATTTGGAAGATTGGCATCATTCACCACTGGCTCCGTCGTGAGTATGGAGGCAATAAAAACAACAACAACAATGCGGTCCTACCTTCTTGCACGGCCTGGAAAGGGTTGTTCCCGTCCACAAATTCCACAGAGATGGTAATCTTCTCCGTCTCCAGGATCTCGTTGTTCAGGTTGAGGTCCGCCACCGCCAGGCGAAACACTTCATCGTCCTTCCGCGCCGACTCGTCAAAGATGGCGCCTGTGGAAAAGAAAGGATATTTGATCAACACTCAAATACATGTAACATGGTTGAAATTCAGAGGTAAGAAAGCCCCAGAAGGCACAACATTGATCATAAATACACGCCATTTAAAACCGACTTCGAAACAACATTGCAAAATAGTTGTATTTGTAAACTGAGACAACGTTGACGTAAAAATGACCACATTTCAATGGTCGTATCAACGTCAGAACCCGACATTGATTCCACGTCGTCGATGTAATGTTGTTCCGATGTTAAGTTTGAGTTGTTCAACGCCAGGACCTAATCCAGCAAGTTACCAAAGACTATAAAATCGGGACCCATTACCTCCCTGCTTGGCACTCTGCGTCAAGGGTTGGAATTGGGGGTTAAATCACCAAAATGATTCCCGAGCGCAGCCACCGCTGCTGCTCACTGCTCCCCTCACCTCCCAGGGGGTGTAACAAGGGGATGGGTCAAATGCAGAGAGTAATTTCACCACGCTTAGTGTGTGTGTGCGACTATCAGTGGTACTTTAACTTAACTTTTTTTTTTTTTTTTTTTAATGTCCTGCCCAGCTTCTCGGGCAAATCATATAGCAGATGTAGATGCCCATATCGGCTGTTCAGATTTACTTTACAAAAGAGAAGTGTAGGATACTTCTCTTGTTGCCTTACTTGTATTTTGACTTTATTAAATGTATTTATATTATCATTTGGTGCAGCCGGGCCGGAGCAGGAGGGGATAGAAAGAGAGAAAAAGGAAGACAGAGGGGGGAATTGTGGGGACAAGAGGGGGATTAGACAGAGAGACAAAAACAACAACAGCAAACACAACAACAACAACAGAGCAACATCAGCAAATACGACATGTACAAATATGATGGTAAAAGTAATAGCAAATAAGCAGTTAGCGAAAATTAAAAAAAAAAAAAAAAAAATACAGAAATGACAATGAGCATTATTACACTAAAAATGGAGCAATATGAATACCAATAGAAATAGTGCTATTGATAATAAACAATACCAGTACTTTACCTTTATTATCAACAATACAATTGTTCAAATGCAACAATACATATACGTAATGATAACTTGAGATACGAAAGAATGCAGAAAAATGGAGGGGAAGAAAGAGAAGCAACCTTAACCTTGTAGATTGTTATAGTAACAATAGGTTAAGCTTTGTCAGTGTGCCATGTGTTATACCCAGTTTACCCTAGGGCAACAACGTTAATATATGTTTGATGAAACGTGATTATGTGCATGAGTGTATGTGTGCATATGTATCTGTATATGTACAGTATGTGTATGTGTGCTTGTACAGTGAATGTATATGTACAGTATGTGTATATGTGTGTACAGCGAATGTATATGTACAATATGTGTATACAGTATGTGTGTTTGAACAGTGAATGTATATGTACAGTATGTGTAAATGTGTGTTTGTACAGTGAATGTATATGTACAGTATGTGTATATGTGTGTACAGCGAATGTATATGTACAATATGTGTATACAGTATGTGTGTTTGAACAGTGAATGTATATGTACAGTATGTGTAAATGTGTGTTTGTACAGTGAATGTAAACTTTCAATGTTTTGTTCCTACTGGGTTATTACTTTTTGGATCTTTAAAGCAAAGGTACTGCCGGCAAGTTTTTGATGACTATCAACCTCTCAAGGAGCGTTTTAGTTTTGGATACACACGCGAATGATATTCAATTTAACATGGTATCTTTTTCCTTGTAGCCTTTAATTTCAACACGCTTGCTAAACCAGAAACCACTTGGCCGCTAATTGTGTAAGACGAGGAGCAGTGATGCGATTCTAAGCTTACAGCAGTGACTAGAGTGTGTGTGTGTGTGTGTGTGTGTGTGTGTGTGCGTGTGTGTGCGTGTGTGTGTGTGTGTGTGTGTGTGTGTGTGTGCGAGCACGATTGACTGCAGGTTACGTTAATAACCAGAAAGGTTACAGTAGCTGATTAAGTTGGCGAAGCTGCGGCAATATTGCTCAAGGAGAAGAGTCTAGTGTTATTACTGCAAAGCAAATTGGTCTGAAATCCCATGGAGGGTTGGAAGATAATGCGCGGACATGGACATGATTGATGGATTTTTCTTTTTTTTTCTTCATTATTATTCGTAAAACATCTAGGAAACAGCCAATCTAATCAAAGACCATTGTAATATTAGACCAGGGGTGTCAAACTTTATTTTAGATGGGGGGCCACATGGAGAAAAATCTACTCCCAAGTGGGCCGGACCGGTAAAACCACGGCACGATAACTTAAAAATAAAGACAACTTCAGTGAACAATGGGAGACCGGGCTTTCTGCTCCGCTGCTCCCAGTCTGTGGAACGCTCTCCCTGACCACCTGAGGGCACCACAGACTGTGGATGCTTTTAAAAAAGGCTTAAAAACCCTTCTTTTTAAAAAAGCCTTTTTTTTTTTTTTTTTTTTTTAGATATATGCATACTAGTTTTAGCTATTTGGCTGTTCTAGTTTTTATTTATTTTTTATTATCTTTTTATTTTTTCTAATTTATTTATTTATTTTATTTTATTTTTTTAATACACTGTAGCACTTTGAGGTTGTTTACTCAATGTAAAGTGCTTTTTACAAATAAAATCTATTATTATTATTATTATTAAAAAAATAATATAAAAATCAAATTACAGGATGTTATTTATGTAGTTTGCTTACATCGTGTGGTATATATATATATATTTTTTTTTACATATGTAGCATAATCTAGAAAGACACAAATAATTGCTATTGTGACATCTAGTGGACACAATTAAAACAGCAGTTTCTTTCATTCAAAAATTTCGGCTCATTTTTATACTTAGTAAACTCATCCCGCGGGCCGGATAAAACCTGTTCACGGGCCTGATCCGGCCCACGGGCCTTACGTTTGACACCCCTGTATTAGACCATATCCAAGTAACAGCAATGTTTTTTTTTATTCATTGCGAACATGATTATAGCAAGTTACATTATAGAATCACCTGTTGACACTCGCATAATTCAACATGTCAGAAAAAGAGAAGAAAGTAGCTGATTTCAGCAATTACGAAAAATGTTTCACTTCCTGCGTTATGTTATGATAGGGGGAACGAAAACAGAAATGAGAAATTGATCAAGTGTACACTGCAAAAAGTCAGTGTTCAAAAACAAGGAAAAAAAATACAAAAATTAGGGGTATTTTATTTGAACTAAGCAAAATTATCTGCCAATAGAACAAGAAAATGTAGCTTGTCAAGACTTTCCAAAACAAGTAAAATTAGCTAACCTCAATGAACGAAAAAATGCCTTAAAATAAGTATATTCTCACTAATAACAAGTGCACTTTTCTTGGTAGAAAAAAAAAGATTTTGCTCAATATGTTGAAAAATATTCTTAAATTAGGTAAATGCTGGCGCCATTATCTTAACATAATGATATGCGCTCGGCATTACATTTCTTGAAACTAGCAAACTTATACTAAAAACAAATTTATTGTTCTTAATGAAAAGGCAACAAGGCAACCGCTTGTTACTCTCGGGGTCTCCTAGCCGCTCAGGCAAATCATATGGTCTAAAAATGCATTTTTCCATCGATAACATGACATCATCGCGCCAAGTGCGTGCTCATTCAGTCAATTAGTGCGCATATATACATATATAATTGTAATTTTGAAGAATTGATCTGAATGTTCATGAACTGTTTCTGTTCAAAATTGTTTGAAATGTCACTTGTTAAATGTTTCAATAAATAATAAAAGTCCATTTGGCTGTCATCTGTTTTAATTACGAGACACATTTGTGTCAAAATCATGATTTTTTTTTTTCATGCTAGAAGTAAGAAATTCTTACTTTAAAAAAGTAGTTTTATACTTGTGAGTGTTGATGACACAGCTTTGCAACAGTTGATATTCTAGTTTCAAGCATGTTTTACTCAATATAGGTCATCAAATCTCAGCAACAAGCTGTAATATCTTACTGAGATCATTTAGGACCAAAACACTTAAAACAAGTAAAACACTAACATAAAATTTGCTTAGTGAGAAGAATTATCTTATCAGACAGAAAATAAGCAAATATCACCCTTATTTGAGATATTTAATCTTACTTAGATTTCAGTTTTTGCAGTGTAGCGACTGGGAGCAAATGACGATGTGTTGGGAAATTGGAAAAGAAAACACAGAAAATGAATAAATGTGAGTGAGAAAAATACGTATTATTTTTCAAGCCGATATTGATAACGTACTGTACTTTAGATTTAAGTGGAGTTTGTGCAAATTGCACCTGTAGATATGTCCGAACAAAATCTGACATCACTACTGAGGGAGCGCTAACATCACATCCATAAACAGGGTCTCTGCAGGATTAAACAAGTCACATTTAAGACTTTCTAAGACTTTTTTAAGACTGTACACTGCAAAAACTGAAATCAAGTAAGATTAAATATCTCAAATAAGGGTGATATTTGCTTATTTTCTGTCTGATAAGATAATTCTTCTCACTAAGCAGATTTTATGTTAGAGTGTTTTACTTGTTTTAAGGGTTTTGGTCCTAAATGATCTCAGTAAGATATTACAGCTTGTTGCTGAGATTTGATGACCTATATTGAGTAAAACATGCTTGAAACTAGAATATCAACTGTTGCAAAGCTGTTTCATCAACACTTACAAGTATAAAACTACTTTTTTAAAGTAATCATTTCTTATTTCAAGCATGAAAAAAATCATGATGCCGAGCGCATATCATTATGTCAAGATAGTGGCACTAGGATTTACTTAATTTAAGAATATTTGTCAACATGTTGAGCAAAAAGGTCTCTTTTTTTTCTACCAAGAAAAGTGTACTTGTTATTGTGAGAATATACTTATTTTAAGGTATTTTTGGGTTCGTTGAGGTTAGCTAATTTTACTTGTTTTGGAAAGTCTTGACAAGCCACATTTTCTTGTTCTATAAGCCACATTTTCTTGTTCTATTGGCAGATACATGTAAAGCGACTTTGGGTACTTAGAAAAGCGCTATATAAATCTCAGGTATTATTATTATTATTAGATACATTTTCTTAGTTCAAATAAAATACCCCTAATTTTTGTATTTTTTTTTTTCTTGTTTTGGAACACTGACTTTTTGCAGTGTAATGAATACAATTTAAGATCCATTTCACATGGATACAGGCAAAAAAGTACAAAAGACTTGAAGGAAAATTTGGAGGCCCGGAATTAATTGCAAAGTATATGAATTTATTCACAGCTCTTTCACATTGGAATACAAAACTTAAACTTAACTTAACCTAACTAAAAAAGACCGGAAACTTCTCTGTTGTGAAGCAAGATTTGTTTGGAAGTCAGAATAAAGAAATTGCCAAACTATAACTTCTGACCGCTGTGTAGTTACGTTATAGCGTCCTCAAAAATCGAAACATTTCAAAGAGAGACTGAAGTTTATGCATGTTTTAAGTAAAAGTAACGTCAATTGATTTTTAAGACCTTTCAAAATTTTATTTAAGACCTTTTATGAGATTTTAGGATAATTTTAGACATTTTAAGGCCTTAAATTAAAATTATTGGATTTAAGACTTTTTAAGACCCCACAGACACCCTGATAAATCAGCGGTGAATCCTATGTCCTGATTTCCATCTATGAATGTGGCAATCCGAGAAATTGCTATTTATAATATTATGGGATTTATCGGTGTGTTCTAGTATCGCCCAATAATTATCAATCCCACAATTATTGTGCACACCTACTCTTGAATACTCTCCAAGTGTGAGATGGACCAATCAGCCTGTAAAGGATTGCTGTCAACCACTGTTTGCCTTATCCTATTCCACTAAACACAAAATGTAATTAACCTTCAGAAGGACAACCTCAAGTTTGAAATGCATCCGCGACTCAAAGGCGACCGTAAACTACAATCCAACTGCTGCTTCATCACCAAGTCCTCATGAAATATGCATCCTTCGATAATGGGAACGGTTGGCGTTTGGCAACAGTAAACACTCTCGGCTCTGATTGACTCTTTGTTCTTTTAATAACAATACAATATGGATGAGTTTGGACAAACTTGCTGTGACCTTGTTCAGACTCTACCGGACTTCAATTTGTACTTTCCATGTTAAACATGCTCACTATTTAACCAGAAAAATCGCACCCTGGTCGTATTATTACTTTTTTTCTACATTAAAAACACATCCCTGTGGTCTACATACCATGTTAAGGTGGTTCTTTGCCAACATTTTGCATCGATTATGTTTTACAGACCATCTTTAAACTGCTTTCAGACCGTTTTTCAGGATGCGCCGTTTTGTGGGCGGTCTTATTTACGAGGCTCCACTTCGACGGAATCTTCTCCCCGTCAGCCATGTTGTATTTTTTAGCGCTTCCATATGGAGTCTACTGACAGATATAAGTTAGGACTATACGATACTTTGTATTAGAAATGGCAACAGCTGAGAATGCATGTGCATGAGTCTGCCACATAAGAGGATAGTGAAAAAGAAGGAACTTATTGAGTACAATGTCGGAATTACAATGGTGGACTCGGGCAAAGCTCTTCAGTTAAGTTTCTACCATAAATGAAGATATCCGCCGACCGTACACTTGGGAAACATGTCACAAATAGGGAAAATTCCAATTATCTCCGACATGGTTGGATTTCAAATTTCCGGGACTTATGCAGATCCCAAATACACGAAAATAGGTACTAAGAGGTAAAAAAAAAAAAGTTTATTTTACATAACAGGTCCCCTTTAAAACTCCTTAAATGTCACATAAGGGATCATTAATTAAAAGTCTAAATGCCCAGAAATATCACCCATCCTGTTAGGCTGTCACGGCTCCGACGGTGAAAAGGAGGCACCATACCGTGAATACACCTCGAATCACGTCTATAAAAGTTCTCATTCATCCAGGTCATTGTCATCTCAGGGCATTCAATCGATCGCAACTGGACTGTTTGGTTTGTCTTGGAAGACGTTTCGAGGAGGTTTCATCAGTTCGTGCTCATAGACTTAGATCGGTCAGATCTAGTCTAGCGGCTGGTGCCAAAACCCCAAATATTTATACTCCAAAAACCAGGAGGGTGTGTCTGGGCAAGGATAGTTTCGCCCTATCGTAGTGAGAAAATCAACTGTTTTAATGCCATCGAGCAATATTTAAAAAATATATATATTTAAACAGTTTCATTATTCTCTTTTATTTCATACAATTGTTTAACCAATATAAAGTCAACTGAACAGGCACAAGTCATTAAAACACCGTTGAGAATTAGGTCCTGACGTTGAGCAACTTAAACCTAACGTTGAAACAACATGCTTGGGTTGTTGGGTTGTGACGTTGATTTGACGTTTGAAATTTGGTAATTTTCCAACCAACAACGTGGACCCAACACTGGACTTCAACGTTGTATCAATTACAAATACAACTATTTTGCAACATTGTTTTGAAAGTAAGTTTTAAAGGACATGCATGTATAATCAACGTTGTATCAATGTCTTGTTCCTGCTTGGAAAGTTCTCTGGGACTTTTTCACTGACTCTCACTATTATGTTAGACCCACTATGGACTGGACTTTCACAATATTATGCTAGACCCACTCGACGTCCATTGCATCCGGTCTCTCCTAGAGGGGGTCACCCACATCTGCGGTCCTCTCAAAGGTTTCTCATATTCATTCATATTGACATCCCACTGGGTTGTGAGTTTTTCCTTGCCCTTATGTGGGCTCTGAACAGAGGATGTCGTTGTGGCTTGTGCAGCCCTTTGAGACACCTGTGATTTAGGGCTATATAAATAAACATTGATTGATTGATTGATTGATTGATTGACATTAATGAACTTATACAATATACATGTGACAGAGTGTAGCCAAAGGCTGATTTGATTGATGGTATATAGTACCAACAACCTGCAGGGAATCTTGCAAAGAAACAAGCCCAGGGCTCCCACTAATTCAGCGTTATAGTGAGTTGTGATTTTCATGCACTTATCTTTGGTGTATTTATCTGCCACGCATGGAAAGCCGGTCCGTGAAAATAATGCCTACATTAAACTGGTCCGTGGTGCAAAAAAGGTTGGGGAACTCTACTCTAAAGCAGTGGTTCTTAACCTTGTTGGAGGTACCGAACCCCACCAGTTTCATATGCGCATTCACCGAACTCTTCTTTAGTGAAAAATAAAATGTTTTTTTTTTTCAAATTCAAGACAAAGTTATATGTTTTTGGTAACACTTTAGTATGGGGAAAATATTCTAAGTAACAAAGACTTAATTTAGAGTTATTTGGTTAGGGTTAGGGTCAGGTTTGGAGGGTTAGGGTTATAATAAGGCCAAGCCGAATAAGATTAAAGATTAAGATTAAAGAACCAATGATTGTCACACGGCATTAATAAGTACTTAATAATGACTAGTTAAGAGCCAATATGTTACTAATTTGCATGTTAATAAGCAACTAATTAATGGTGAATATGTTCCCCATACTAAAGTGTTACCATGTTTTATTACTGGTGCATAAAATGAACCGTGCATGAACTTCAACTTGTTCAAACAACAAAACCAACACGGTGCATAAACTCACAACAAATGACACATCTGCAAATCAGTCTGCTGTTGCCGTATCCGTAATACGCCGATAGAGAGAAGTTTGTTTTTACACGATGAGTCGGGTGTGTTTTGACCTCCGCCGAACCCCTGAGGCCGACTCACCGAACCCCTAGGGTTCGATCGAACCCAGGTTAAGAACCACTGCTCTAAAGTATATCCAAATTGACTTTCCACGGTATTGTCTCTTAAATACACTTGAATGCTTTTTGAAATGTAATAAGTGCATTTTATTACTGTACCAGTAATGATATTTAGGAGCAATAGCAACTGTTCTACATCATTATGAGTCATTGTTAAACTGAAACAACAATGCCTCCACTTTATGCATGAGCACAAAACTCATGATGCTGGTGCATTAATCTTGGTATTACGTGACAAGTACATTCGCTGCATCGGGGAGACGGCACTGAATAAATCACTCAATCGTTTTAAAAACAAGAGAATCTGCAACAGCTGTGGCCAAATTAAACAGAGGCCGCGTCCAAAATTGTTTGGCGAGACGTATTGATTTAAATGTCCGCTGATGTTCAAGTGTTTGGTATTCATTTCCTTGTTTGTTTTGGGCCATGAATACTCGGTGTGTCCTTGAAATACCCCGAATGGGGCAAGTTAAAACATGGAAAAAGGCTTCAGTATAAGTAGTAGCTGCCATTAGTTTTCCCCTTGGCACCAGATGAATCAGCATTACAAGCGGTAATACATCAAACACTGGTTGAATTTATTTAGCAAAAACAACGGTTGTTAAATGCAACTTGATCAAAAGAAGCACCTAGTGGAACACTGACCTCAGGTCTCAGATGGCTTCTTTTGTCTTAAGAACGTGCAGACGAGTCTTTGGTTTCGTTTCACAGTAAAAAGGCATGAGTGAATTCATGAGGCTTTAACAATCTGTCTCGAAAGTGGGCACTCATTTTTTAATGAATTCATAAAAATGGAATGATTCAGTCTATGGTAAAAAAAAAAAGACCCGACAATAAATATGAATCCCATTAGAAGGCAGACAAAAATATTTGAACAAAGCTCACTTTCAATTAAATCAACACATTATGTTGATGCAGTACATCTGTTGTGCTCTTTAAAGAGAGGCTTAGAGTAATTAGCACTAATAACTCTTATCAGTCAGCGTTGGTAAAATTGCAATATCGGTCGTGGCATGCATCCAGTAGGAAAGGGATTAATATGGCCCCATTCCTCGCGGTTTACCTGATACCTGAAATGTGACAAATTCTTGCACGATCCACTTAACTCTAACTTATATTAATAATTCACCCCTATACAATATCCTACCCTAATACCGTACTGTGCAATATTACCCTTAGAGTGCAATACACTGATTGTTATTTATTACTCCGGTACTCTTGTCTTGTTCTGTATATTGTACAGTATTTTGTATTTGTATAGTGTTTTGTATATTGTACAGGGTTGCTTATTATTTTTATTGGATAGCAGTCTGTTTATTTCAATTCTTAGTTTTTTTTCTTTATTACCTCGTGTAATTTATTTTTACCCCATATTTGTTCCCACTACCGCACCTTAAATTGGAGTCCTTAATCTCGTTATATGCAAATATAATGACAATAAAATCCATTCTATTCTATTCTTAAGCCGCCAGACGGCAGTGGAGTGTTGGATATCTTAAAATGTGTTTTGTGGCAATTCCAACTTTGACAACAGCGCCAGTTGCTATGTAGGGTGGCACTTTCCATCATTTTCAGCAGATTGCATTGCAACATTATTAACCCCCCTCCCTCTTCCCTTTTTTGGGGCCATACGATTCCTACCCTACTACACAAATATTAGATGTTAAAAAAGAGCAATATGATTATTTTGTGTCGTTTGCCTCCCAAGAACTCAGACCGATCATTTCATCAGTGAAATGAAATAGTGGTACCTTGGTTTTCTGTGAGTAATCTTTTCAAAAAAGTCTGATGAAGATCGATTTGTACGAAAACCAAAAGTGATTGTTCACATAAGAAATAGTGTAAATCCAAAAACTTAAAGACTCACTTAACAACCTTCAGTTTTGGTTGATTTTGGCCATCCTAATATGATGTCTTCTGTAATATTGGCACAAATTGTCACGGTTTGGTTGCGGCTTTCTGCGCGGTTCGTTTTTCTGGAATGCAAACGGACGACTCTGGACAGGACTTGCAGGTAGGAACATCATTTAATTGTCAAAAAACACTCAGAGGTACAAAAACAGAAAATCAACCGACGGAACAGAACTTAGCATAGGCTAGGAGACAAGCAAAACTTACGTGACGCGAGCATGAAGCAAACAAAGAAGCCGGACCGACTGACTGGCAAAGGCAGGCTTAAATAATGTCTCTTGATGAGCAACAGGTGAGCGTCCCGAACACAAGAGGCAGGTGCAAATAATAAGTAGCCATGGTAACAAACTCAGGAGGTACACAAACAGGAACTAAAGGAGTCCAAAACAAACAGAAAACACAAAACATGATCCGGACCACGGATCATGACACAAATATGTCTCGAATGGATATGCTGATGTTAAATAGACTTTATCAAGAAATTATCTTGGACTGCGCTACAAACATGACGCTACTATCAAGAATGTAATGGGAGGATGCAGGTCCGAAGAAAGGAAGACCGGCGGGAAAGTTTTTTCCGAAGGAAATAGTGTGGAACTATCAAGCTGGTGGCTATTTATTGCTACCACACAAATATCCGTTAGCTAATATTAGCATTATCATTTTGATTTGAGCGTTAAAACTCATTTACTAGTTTAGCAGGAACAGAGCCAAGGCAGCATCGGTCTGAAATTCCTCATCTTTGAGCTCACGCCAAGGCAATGTTGATCCTGACTGTCCTTTTTACCAGGGTAAGTTTTTCTTTGTTTGTCTCCTCAGGAAAAACTTTCCATTTGTTTGGTTATTTTACAGCTTCTACCATTGAGACTTTTATTAGTAGATTGCACAGTACAGTACATATTCCGTACAATTGACCACTAAATGGTAACACCCGAATAAGTTTTTCAACTTGTTTAAGTCGGGGGTCCACGTTAATCAATTCAAGGTACAAATATATACTATCAGCATAATACAGTCATCACACAAGTTAATCATCAGAGTATATACATTGAATTATTTACATTATTTACAATCCAGGGGGTGGGATGTGGGGGGTTAGGTTTGGTTGATATCAGCACTTCAGTCATCAACAATTATATCATCTGAGAAATGGACATTGAAACAGTGTAGGTCTGACTTTCTAGGATATGTACGGCGAGCAGTGAACATAGTGAGCTCAGAAAGCATAATAACAAGTATATACATTTGATTATTTACATTTGATTATTTACAATCCAGGGAGGTGTGATAGCAGTAATTGCTTCGCATCCACTTAAGTCTTTTTAAGGAATGAAGAAAGTAGGAGTGACGTATGCCGTAAAGCAAGTCAGCACATTTGTAGTTTTTCTATGTGGCAGGCAGGCCCGGCCCTAACCAATCTGGCGCCCTAGGCAAGATTTTAGGTGGCGCCCCCCCCACATCGGCAGTGAAGTGTATATACTCACAAGAAACCGAATAGCTTTGTCTTTGACCTTTTTTTTTTACTTAAAGAAAGCAAATTAACAATCAGAATAGTTAACAAGATAAAAAAAAACTATGGATAAATAAATGAATACAAAAAATAAAAAATGAATATATGAAATACAATATTTTTTACATACATAAACACAAAATAAAACGTGTCAACAAGTTGCATAACATAAATTAAAAATACAATATAAATAAGGCACTGCACAAAACAAGATATCAAACCAGTATGACTTTAACAACTATATTACAAAAAAAGGGGATCCAACAGAGTTCTCTATTTGTGCTTTTTAATATTGCATTAACTAGAATGACTTACAAATTACTGTGCACCAGGGAGTACTGTAATTACCTAACGTCACATTATTATTTTCCATAACAATTTAGCCCCCTCCACAATATTAACCCGAAGTTAAAACAGAACTAGCTATTTATTGATTAGGAATTGCCGAATCATATAACATTAGCTTAATGCTAAAGGTTACTATCACATTCTGTAACAGACAAATAATTTAATGTAGGCTAACGTTACCTACCTGCTACCTCTGCCTGGGGGGGGGGGGGGGGGGGGGTGTAATGTTGTAACAAATAATATTTATATTAAATAGGCTTTACTTTGTATTTTAATTAACGTGGGATTATTTTATGTATTTAGAAATAATAGTACCAACTTTTTTATTTTTTTCCTCCAACATTTGTGGCACTGGCGTGGCGCCCCCTGATGGACGGCGCCCTTAGCATTTGCCTATACAGCCTATTCCACGGGCCGGCCCTAGTGGCAGGGTTCCTGTCACCCTCCTCAAAGTTGCTAAGTGCCAGTAAAAGCTATACAGACCCCCTCACGCCATGACAGAGGTGTCACTCAACTAGTTGCAAGTCATCCCGAATGTTATGAAAATATTTCATGAAGGTCGAAATGTTGCTTAGTGCTTACTCTAAGTCTGGACATCTAAAAATATGTACACAATACACTTTTTATACAGCGTGATTATAGTTTTGTATTCAGAAAACAGTGCAAAATACATCAAGATAACAAATGAAATTGATTGATTGACATTTAACATCACATTTATCTTAACTTAACCAACGTAATCTTCGGACTTTGCCATGAGTTCTTTCTTGAGTTCAATAGTTTCTAACCTTATGTATCTATGGCACTCAACACTGCAAAAAGTAAAATCTAAGTAAAATGAAATATCTCAAATAAGGGTGATATTTGCTTATTTTCTGTCTGATAAGATAATTCTTCTCACTAAGCAGATTTTATGTTAGAGTGTTTTACTTGTTTTAAGTGTTTTGGTCCTAAATGATCTCAGTAAGATATTACAGCTTGTTGCTGAGATTTGATGACCTATATTGAGTAAAACATGCTTGAAACTAGAATATCAACTGTTGCAAAGCTGTGTCATCAACACTCACAAGTATAAAACTACTTTTTTAAAGTAATCATTTCTTATTTCAAGCATGAAAAAAAAAATCATGACTTTGACACAATTGTGTCTCATAATTAAAACAGATGACAGCCAAATGAACTTTGCTGTTTTATTTTCAATGAAACAATAGAAAAATATGTACTCATGTAGTAGCACAGTTGTTATTAGTGAGAATATACTTATTTTAAGATATTTTTGGGTTCATTGATGTAAGCTAATATTACTTGTTTTGGAAAGTCTTGACAAGCCTAATTTTCTTGTTCTATTGGCAGATAATTTTGCTTAGTTCAAGTAAAATACCCCTCATTTTTGTATTTTTGTTTCTTGTTTTTGAACACTAACTTTTTGCAGTGAACTGATGCAATCACATTAGGGTTGTGCGGTATACCGGTATTAGTATAGTACAGCGACACTAATGTATCATATTCGGTACTATACCGTCTCTGAAAAGTACCGGTCTGCCAAGTACAGTAGCATATCTAGTCGATACTACTATGATTACGTTGATATTTTTTGGCATTACAACATCTTCTTTCGTTTAAAAAAAAAAAAAGTATATTATGTTTATAAACTCAGGAAATACGTCCCTGGACACATGAGGACTTTGAATATGACCAATGCATGATCCTGTAAGGACTTGGTATCGGATTGATACCCACATTTGTGGTATCAAAACTAATGTAAAGTATCAAACAGAAGAATAAGTGATTATTACATTTTAACAGAAGTGTAGATAGAACATGTTCAAAGAGAAAGTAAGCAGATATTGACAGTAAATGAACAAGTAGATTAATAATTAATTTTTCTACCACTTGTCCTTTAATAATTTTGACAAAATAATGTTATCGCATACGTCAGCAGCTAAATTAGGAGTCGTTGTTTGTTTACTTACCAATAAAAGACAAGTTGTCTTGTATGTTCACTATTTGATTTGAGGACAAACTTGCAATAAGAAACATATGTTTAATGTACCCTAAGATTTTTGGTTAAAATAAAGCCAATAATGCAATTTTTTGTGGTCCCCTTTATTTAGAAAAGTACCAAAAAGTATCGAAATGTTGTTACCATACCGGTACCAAAATATTGGTATCAGGACAACACTAGCGCCAACACATTCCATGTCTGCCTTCAATTTGATGGTGCAAGACCAGGCTCTCCACAAAATGACTAAGGACAGCCGGTAAGCACCATTTTTCCCTTGATTGACGTCTAGATTCAGTAACGCTCTGGAAACAGAGACGCTAAGGCTCTCATTGACTTTGGACGATTACTATATGCTGGGACTTTATTTTGTTTTATGGCCATACTCAATAATCCAAAAAAGTCACCAACATTTGTTTAATCGTACTAAAACAGTGTTTAAAAACTGAGACGTATTTTATATAAAACCACTGACACCAATCAATGCCCCCCCCCCCCCCACTGTGACTATGACTATAGAAATATAAAATGGATGCGCTTTGCAATATTGTTTCCATTCAGCTATTCACATTCACACATGACGTTGACGCCGATCCACCCGTCTGAAGGGATGTTAGCGTTGTATACCGTTGCTCAAGGACTCCTGTGGGCGGGA
Source organism: Entelurus aequoreus (assembly GCF_033978785.1). Lineage (NCBI taxonomy): Eukaryota > Metazoa > Chordata > Actinopteri > Syngnathiformes > Syngnathidae > Entelurus > Entelurus aequoreus. The sequence goes on along the minus strand of NC_084747.1, from coordinate 51,850,373 downwards.
GCAAATACATCACAGACTGGCGATCACTCTGCAACACCTGTCCGTTGAGTTTGCATCCATCCGTGATGGTAATAATGTGTCAAGAACGCAGACAGGCTGACAAGAACAATGATGGACAACAGGCACAAAGGGTTGATGTACGGGTGTCAGGGGGACGAGGCTGGACCGAACCAAAGAGGTTGGCGTCTCATTGGGATGATGAAAGTGTGGCAGTGGTTATGAACGAGGGCGAGGTATTGTCCCGTCGGGTCAAACAAGGTAAAAATAAATAAAGTAAAAGGAACGGGAAAGCTCTAAGCCAGTGGTCCCCAACCTTTTTGTAGCTGCGGACCGGTCAACGCTTGAAAATGTGGGGGGGTTTCCATAAAGAAATACAATTATGTGTGCTTACGGACTGTATCCCTGCAGACTGTATTGATCTATATTGATATATAATGTATATATTGTGTTTTTTATGTTGATTTAATTATTATTATTATTTTTTTATTTATTTTTTTATTTCTTGTGCGGGCGCAGACCGGTACCAGGCCGCGGACCGGTGGTTGGGGACCACTGCTCTAAGCAATCCATTCATCCATTTTCCACACTGCAAAAAGTCAAGTCTTCATAAACAACAACAAAAAATACAAAAATGAGGGGTATTTTATTTGAACTAAGCAAAATTATCTGCCAATAGAACAAGAAAATTCGGCTTGTCAAGACTTTCCAAAACAAGTAAAATTAGCTAACTTCAATGAACCCAAAAATACCTTAAAATAAGTATATTCTCACTGATAACTAGTGCACTTTTCTTGGTAGAAAAAGAGACCTTTTTGCTCAATATGTTGAAAAATATTTTAAAGTTAAGTAAATGCTAGTGCCATTATATTGACATAATAATATGACATGATTTTTTTTTCATGCTTGAAGTAACAAATTATTACTTTAAAAAAGTAGTTTTATACTTGTGAGTGTTGATGCCACAGCTTTGCAACAGTTGATATTCTAGTTACAAGCATGTTTTACTCAATATAGGTCATCAAATCTCAGCAACAAGCTGTAATATCTTACTGAGATATTTAGGACCAAAACAAGCAAAACACTAACATAAAATCTGCTTAGTGAGAAGAATTATCTTAGACAGAAAATAAGCAAATATCACCCTTATTTGAGATATTTAATCTGACTTAGATTTCAGTTTTTGCAGTGCACACCACAGATGCTAAAATGTTTTGCCTCTAAAGTGGAAATGTGCCAATGCCGCGGGCCAAGCACACTCGCCATTTACAAGTTAGTGGAGATCGCCACGTTCAATCGATAGCGACGAGTTAGCCTTGGGGACATGTCATCAATAATTGTGTGAGCTTGAAAGAGATCAGTAAGAATATGAATTAAATAGGAGAAGCCGCCCTTTGGAGGCCCAATCAAAAATCTAAAAATTTGGCACGTGGGCCCCACTTTGGGCACCCCTAGTCCAGACATAGTCTCCTGAGAACTAGCATCCTCTGCAGTAAATATTTGTATTTGGATAATAATAATCAAATGGAAAACTCCAATAAAGTGGATGGCCTTCACTCTAAATTTACTAGAAGCCCTGAAAAAAAAGAAATTAAATCTACAGATGAATTGAAAAAATTATAGATATACATAATTGTTTGGTGCAGCCCTACGCATCTGTAGTTGACTGAAAGATAGTTGGCAGAGCTTTAGGCCCCGTTTACACTAAGCCGGATAAGGTTATCCAGGGTAAATCCTACCTAACCTTATCCGTGTCCATACACAACAATGCCACCGTTTAAGATCCCCCATCCCCTTTCGTCCGTTGGCGCAACACATCCTAACACGCATGCGCACAAAATGCGCACGTCATAGTGACGTCACAGTGTTGCTTTGTGTGCAAGTTCTTACATTTAACTTATCTGAACAATATCCAGTGTTGTGGTATTTAAATTAACTGGAATCCAGTGTGCTGTGCGGCCCTATTGTAGTGAATCACACCTGAGCCATCATAAATTAATCAAATCTTTATTAGACACGAAAGTACACAATGTGACAAAGAACATTTGACAACAATCAATCCAGGGATCTAGATATCTGGTCAGGACACTCCTCACTCTTTTGCCTTCACCTTCATTGTCCATTCCTTTTTGGTGACTTTATATACTCTGGACCTAGACGTTGAGTCCGCGACATACATGGCGGACAATAACTGATACAGTCTGCTTTGCCAGTCCAAAAGCATTCGCCGTTTTCCGTAGTCTTGGCTAGACGGCCAGGTAATACAAAGCACATGCTACCTTTTTTATCACATCCACGGTTGGCCGCATTCTTGTTGTCTCTCCTTCGACAAATGGACAAAGTTTTTCGGTAAGTACAATCACAGCTGACCTGGACATTCGAAAGTTCTCTTGCCGTCTGAGAAGGGTTGTATCCTAAATAGCTGCAATCGCTTTCTATTAAGACAGACCTGGGCATTCTGCGGGCCGCGGGCCACATCCGGCCCGCGTGAGGCCAATCATAAATTACAAAATACATTTTAAAAAGTATCTATGTCGAGTGTGCAATACAACGGTGCTGCTTTTGTTTTGAAAAGCGTTATTTGTATTACTTCCGTGTGGACGTATGTGCGTGCGTGATTGTGAGTGAATGTGAACAGCTGCAATCACAAATTACAAAATAAAGTTGAAAAAACATCTATGTCGTGCACGCAATACAACCGTGCTGCTTTTATTTTGAAAGGTGTTATTTATGGGCGTATGTCCGTGTGTAACCTGTGAGTGAAGGTGCACATGCAGCGACAAGTGATGCACGGTTTACCCCCGAGACGCTAAAAAGAGAAAAGTTGATGACGAATGGCGTGTTTTCAACAAGACATGGACTGCCAAGCAACGTTCCCTCTAAGGTGCGCGCCTGCGCATTTGCGCACTGCTCAAGCGTCCTCTGCGCACAGCAAATATATGCCGCGCACCTAATCAAATCCTATCTGAATTCTAAACAAAATAAACACATTTATTCTGTGTAATTTTGAAATGCAACTCTGAGTGACAGTGACAACAAGCGGCCCTAACGGTGTTCGTCAACACCGTTCAATTGAACACCATTCAGCTATTGTAACGTCTATCGAGATGCTTCGAGGCCAGGAATTATATCGATCACTTTATTGAGCAAAACTGTTTATATTCGGCAATAACCACACCAAAAACATGAGTAAAAAACTTCTATCTCGAAAAACTAGTCATTTTCTGCCGTACAAACCAGGCCAAAACCAACTTGTCATCTGTCACCAACACGCATAGCACTAAACCACTGGTGCGTTTATGGCCACACAAAAAGTCGGACAACTCAAACACCACACAAAGTTACACTACGACTCCTCAGTCATACGTGTGCTTATATTACTGTCATTTATTATTAATGTTAATTTATTTATATTAATCATGGAATGCTGTTACTAGAGAAAGTTACAGGAATGCACACTTCATCCTATGCTTACATTTCATTGTGCAACATGAGGATGTTTAAGGGGAACTAAATGTGATCTCTGAAAGGGGTACAAATTATTTCCAAAGCAGTGCTTTTGGTATGAAGTTAAGTTAGGTTAAATGAAAGTATTATTATTATTTTTATTATTATTATTAATTATTATTATTATTATTTATCTTACGGTATATATCAAAAATAATATTGATCCTCTTCATCCATTCATCTCACTGTCCCTTTATTTAAACTGTCCACCATGGGTGCCCGAGCTTTCAGCTGCTCTGCCCCACATCTTTGGAAGTCTTTACCACCAGACGTTCGTAACTTAGATTCAATATCCCTCTTCAAATCAAGACACAAAACACACCTATTCCTGACTGTTTATTCATTGTAATCATCTTTTCTTCTCTATCTTTGTTGTTGTTGTTTTTTTATCCAATTTGATGTTATTGTTTTGATTTTGTACGGTGTCCTTGAGTGCCCAGAAAGGTGCCTTATAAATACAATTTTATATTATTATTATCATTATTATGGCCTTATTTTAGTATTATTTTGTAGCAAACACCTTTTTATAATGCTACACTCCATAAAGTGGCAGAGCACATCTGTAGCTAAGGCCGGTACCATTTTTCCTTCTGCGACATCAAAAGCGACCTAAGAATAAAGTCAGCAAGTGAGGAGATTGATAGATATATTTTTTCACGTCTCATTAAAAAGAGTCCAAGCAGGGAATATATAATACTGTTGGAACATTGTTTAAAAAAAGTCACTTTTGCATCATAGGGGGTCTTTAATAATCGTTGACCTTTGATTTTTTTTTTCCCCATACTAAGTCTAAAGAAGAATACAGTCATGTATTCCGATTAAAACAATGTAAAAGCTGCCACTGTGAAACTTCTTTCTCTTCCCTCTGAAGTCCTCCAGAATAGCTCGTTCAATGAAGCAGAACTCATACGAGCAAGAAAAGGCTGTGGTCACAGCGAATGAGAGCTTTGAGCGAGGAGAATGAAAAGAAGAATGACCCTTGGCTAAAAAAAAAAAAAAAAAACGCTGTGAAATGGAGGGAGGAAAAGTGCAGAGAATGTGTTGGAACAAAGTGTTAAAAACAGGAAAGAAGGTTGCGGCTGAATGAGAAGGAGAGGGAAAAAAATCCTGTTGGAAGAAAATGAGGGTACGGGCAGAAGATTGCTGGAGAGAAATGAATAAATGTAGGAGAACTATGAAGCCGAGAAAAAAAAATGAGGACGAGGTGGCCCGTCATTAAAGGCTGGGGGAAAAAACGAGGCGGAGAAAGAGGAAGAAATCAGAGAAAAGGTTAAATGGTAGAGCCCAGGTGACATATTGAAGGGATACGAATGCGAGACAGTGAGCAGAAGTGGAAATTCACAACAAAACAATACAATTCCTGGGTAAAATATTACCTTTTAAATAATGCCTGTTCTAAGGATGCCACATAATGAAAAACCTAAAGCCATTTTTGATATTTGTAAGGTTCTAAAAAGGCTGTTCCAATGTACTGTACTGTTCTCAGCTGTTGCTTGCTAGTGACAGTCACAACTATGGTACCAGGCTAGCCCTAAGATGTGCTCTCACCCGTCTTAACCCCAAAACGGATGTTTTGAAAAAGACTGTATTGTATAGGGCAATCACTTACTGGAATCAACTTCCACAATATCTGCTAACAATCACCATCATAGTGGGTTTTAAGAATAGACTAAGAGGAGAAGTATTACGGAAAGAGATTATTCTAGATCAGTGGTTCTTAACCTGGGTTCGATCGAACCCTAGGGGTTCGGTGAGTCGGCCTCAGGGGTTCGGCGGAGGTCAAGACACACCCGACTCGTCGTGTAAATAAAAACTTCTCCCTATCGGCGTATTATGGATACGGCAACAGCAGAAGTCACACTGGTTTGCAGGTGTGTAAGTTGTTGTGAGTTTAGACACTGTGTTGGTTTTGTTCTTTGAACAAGGTGATCTTCATGCACGGTTCATTTTGTGCACCAGTAAAAAAAACATGGTAACACTTTAGTAAGGGGAACATATTCACCATTAATTAATTGCTTATTAACATGCAAATTAATAACATATTGGCTCTTAACTAGTCACTATTAAGTGCTTATTAATGCCTTATGGCCTTATTATAACCCTAATCCTCTAACCCTGGCCCTAACCCTCTAACCCTAACCAAATAACGCTAAATTAAGTCTTTGTTACTTAGAATATATTCCCCATACTAAAGTGTTTCCAAAAACATAACTTTGTCTTGAATTTGAAAAAAAACATTTTATTTTTCACTATAGAAGGGTTCGGTTAATGCGCATATGATACTGGTGGGGTTCGGTACCTCCAACAAGGTTAAGAACCACTGTTCTAGATTGTACCTAATGTCATGACTGGTTTTATTGATTATTGACTATTTTATTGATTATGGGACAAGCAGTAGAAAATGGATGGATGGTACTTTTTAGTCACTTATTGTTTGTCTTTGGTACACAAATGTGTATATTTTAGGCCATTGGTTCTTTGTTTTATTTTTGCAAAAATATATATATATATATTTTTATATTGCTCTTTTTATCTTTGGTATGAACATTATAATTCAAACTCAAACTCTTTTTTTGGTTCTTTGTTGTTGCTATTTTTGTATTACAACATTTTATTATTTGATCATGTTGTACTGCATTGTAATCTTTTGTTTTGTGATTGTTTGATGTTTTTTTGCCAGGACCCCAGGAAGAATAGTCTCGACTGCGGTGTAGACTAATGGGGATCCTTAATAAACTAAACTAAACTGTAGATATGCTAACAAACCATGTATGAGACGACCTGCATTTCAGCTTTGTTTTGTATGATGACAATTATTTAAACAATTATTTAAATAATGCTAGCAGAGCTGGAGCAGAGTCATCAAACAATTCAGTTGATACGTGAAAGAAGAGACTTGTATGTATGTATCTCGCAGTGGCGGGCCGTGTGTTTCCCTCTCAAAATACCATAATTTATGTCACCACATGACCATTGCTGGAGAAATACTATACAGAAACATATTTACACACTACTTGGACATTGTACGAAACTGGTTATTTTCCGGCACATTTCAAAATCAATAAACCCGCATCAGCAATTAAAACATATCTCATGTGGTACTGTCAAAATTCAAATTGCAAAAAACATATTAAACGTAAAAAAATTAAGAATTAAAATATCTGAACTCACATTTCATCGACAGCTGAGCTAGCTTCCGGGGTTGGCCGAGATGGTCTCACAAGATGTAGCTTCTCTTTAAATATCCTTCTTGAAAATGGCCTTGCAAATATAGGTGTTGTCTTGTCTAATCATAAAAGATGCAGACGAGGCGTTTTGGTTGAGTTCTTAAAGTTTACTCCACAAGGTGCTCATCAAAAACATCCTGTGCATGCTCTTCACTACTGTGGCATGCTGGGTAATGGAGTTCTTCTGTTACCTCGCTCATAACATCACAATATACCTGTATATCTGCCTTAGGCCATCTAGAAGGCCTTACTGACATCAAACTCGTGATCTGATTGGATATCGCAATTATCTATCAACTGTATGTGCCCGTTCACTTACAGTGCACAGACGCCTGCATTGTTGATTCTGAAGGCTCTAGGCAGATTTGGTACAGAATGGCAACATAAACTAGCTGAATTCTGATTGGATAAAAACTCTATAACTAAAAACAACAGCACTGGAAAGAGCATAATATGACATGAAGAGAATATGAATACTTTTAGATATTTAGGAAAAGTAAATTTAAAATTACTTTTATCTTTAATTATGATCATGATTTCTGGTTATGTCAAAAACTGGCAGCTCAGTCAACAGAACGTTAACGCAAAAAACAGTAGTAGTTTTTTTCAAAAACAATAATACGCTGTAAAGGACAACGTAAAATGTATTGTCATTTGTATTAATTTGATGGGTAGTTTGCTGTAAAGTTAAGTATTTTTATTTAGACAAAAACATGTTTGGAAAGTATGATAATGTACATGATTTATATCATCAGGATTCCTCTTCCTCCTATCCAGGAGATCGCAAAAAGCCGCTGCCTGACCAGGGCTCAGAAAATCTGCAGAGACTCCTCCCACCCCCACCAAGGACTGTTTTCACTGCTGGACTCTAGAAAGAGGTTCCGCAGCCTCCGTAGCAGAACCTTCAGGTTCTGTAACAGCTTCTTCCCTCAGGAGATCTGTACAGTAATCTATGTACCGTATTTTTCGGAGTATAAGTCGCTCCTGAGTATAAGTCGCACCGGCCGAAAATGCATAATACAGATGGAAAAAAACATATAAGTCGCACTGGAGTATAAGTCGCATTTTTTGGGGAAATTTATTTGATAAAACCCAACACCAAGAATAGACATTTGAAAGGCAATTTATAATAAATAAAGAATAGTGAACAACAGGCTGAATAAGTGTACGTTATATGAGGCATAAATAACCAACTGAGAACGTGCCTGGTATGTTAACGTAACATATCATGGTAAGAGTCATTCAAATAACTATAACATATAGAACATGCTATACGTTTACCAAACAATCTGTCACTCCGATTGAATCTTATACGTCTAGTCTCTTACGTGAATGAGCTAAATAATATTATTTTATATTTTACAGTAATGTGTTAAGAATTTCACACATAAGTCGCTCCCGAGTATAAGTCGCACCCCCGGCCAAACTATGAAAAAAACTGCGACTTATAGTCCGAAAAATACGGTATTTATATCTGCACCTTATTGCTCTTTTATCCTGCACTACAACGAGCTAATGCAACAAAATTGTGTTTTTATCTGTATTGTAAAGTTCAAATTCGAACGACAATAAAAGGAAGTCTAAGTCTAATATACTGTAATATTTGATGCAATAATGGATTTAAAAGGTATACAATTTCAAGCAGTACATATATTGTTCAATTACATTTAGTGAGAAAATACGAAGTACTCTATTGACACATAATTTCCAGGTGGGAACGGCGTGACGCGGTTGGTAGAGTGGCCGTGCCAGCAACCTGAGGGTTACTGGGGTTCGATCCCCAGCTTCTACCAACCTGGTCACGTCCGTTGTGTCCCTGATCAAGACACTTCACCCTTGCTCCTGATGGCTGCTGGTTAGCGCCTTGCATGGCAGCTCCCGCCATCAGTGTATGAATGTGCTTTGAGTACCTTGAAGGTAGAAAAGCACTATACAAGTATAACCCATTTACCATTTGCGGGCCAGAAAAAATGATGTCGCCAGCCAGATCTGGCCCTCGGGCCTTGAGTTTGACACCTGTGCACTAAACTAACCACAAGCCCTGCGAGCTCTTTACCTGATAACATCCGTCACTGCGTTGACTGAATTAAAACAAGCCTGGGTTGAATTGGTTACTTCCAGATAGTGCCGGGGCTGCCGGTTAATGAAGGCTGACACGGCACACACACCCTCCACCCACCTAGAGGGGGAGAGGCAGCAAAGCTTTGCTTATCAGCATTAGGGGCCCATCTCTACTGAACGGCGGAAGAGACATTCCGGTGGTAGCGATGACCTTGGCGGAGCTTGGCGTGACAAAGGACCGCCGTGTGCAAGTGAACTATGACTGCAGATTCCTCGCCGACGCTTGCCTCCTTAACGACAGGGCAAATTAATGTGGGAAGCCGTAATGAAAGAAGGTGAGAGTGGAGAGATTTCTCACTTGCACCAGTCAGGTTACCTTGGCGATCTCTTCATTAATACACCGGGGGCATGTGCGCTGCCTTTTGGCCACATAGCCATGCTACCATTTATTAATAAGGTGCACACTGCAAAAACTGAAATCTAAGGAAGATTAAATATGTCAAATAAGGGTGATATTTGCTTATTTTATGTCTGATAAGATAATTATTTTCACAAAGCAAATTTTATGTTAGAGTGTTTTACTTGTTTTAAGGCAGGGGTCAGCAACCTTTTTGAAACCAAGAGCTACTTCTTGGGTAGTGATTAATGCGAAGGGCTACCAGTTTGATACACACTTAAATTATAAATGATAAATGGGTTATACTTGTATAGCGCTTTTCTACCTTCAAGGTACTCAAAGCGCTTTGACACTATTTCCACATTCACCCATTCACACACACATTCACACACTGATGGCGGGAGCTGCCATGCAAGGCGCTAACCAGAAGCCATCAGGAGCAAGGGTGAAGTGTCTTGCTCAAGGACACAACGGACGTGACTAGGTTGGTAGAAGGTGGGAATCGAACCAGGAACCCTCCGATTGCTGGCACGGCCACACTACCAACTTCGCCACGCCGTCCACTTCAATAAATTGCCAGAAATAGCCAATTTGCTCAATTTACCTTTAACTCTATGTTATTATTAATGATATTTACACTTAATTGAACGGTTTAAAAGAGGAGAAAGCACACAAAAAAATGACAATTAAATTTTGAAACATAGTTTATCTTCAATGTCGACTCTTTAAAATTCAAAATTCAACCGAAAAAAAGAAGAGAAAAACTAGCTAATTCGAATCTTTTTGAAAAAATTTAAAAAAGAATTTATGGAACATCATTAGTAATTTTTCCTGATTAAGATTAATTTTAGAATTTTGATGACATGTTTTAAATAGGTTAAAATCCAATCTGCACTTTGTTAGAATATATTACAAATTGGACCAAGCTATATTTCTAACAAAGACAAATCATTATTTCTTCTAGATTTTCCAGAACAAATTTTTTTAAAGAAATTCAAAAGACTTTGAAATAAGATTTAAATTTGTTTCTACAGATTTTCTAGATTTGCCAGAATAATTTTTTTGAATTTTAATAATAAATTTGAAGAAATATTTCACAAATATTGTTTGTCGAAAAAACAGAAGCTAAAATGAATAATTAAATTAAAATGTATTTATTATTCTTTACAATAGAAAAAATAAATTTTTGAACATTGATTTAAATTGTCAGGAAAGAAGAGGAAGGAATTTAAAAGAAAAAAAGTTATGTGTTTAAAAATCCTAAAATCATTTTTAAGGTTGTATTTTATCTCTAAAATTGTCTTTCTGAAAGTTATAAGAAGCAACGTAAAAAAATTATAGAATTTATTTAAACAAGTGAAGACCAAGTCTTTAAAATATTTCCTTGGATTTTCAAATTCTATTCGAGTTTTGTCTCTCTTAGAATTAAAAATGTCGGGCAAAGCGAGACCAGCTTGCTAGGAAATAAATAAAATTTAAAAAATAGAGGCAGCTCACTGGTAAGTGCTGCTATTTGAGCTATTTTTAGAACAGGCCAGCGGGCTACTCATCTGGTCCTTACGGGCTACCTGGTGCCCGCGGGCACCGCGTTGGTGACCCCTGTTTTAAGGGTTTTAGTCCTAAATGATCTCAGTAAGATATTACAGCTTGTTGCTGAGATTTAATGACCTATATTGAGTAAAACATGCTTGAAACTATTTTTGTCCAAATGTCCAAAACACACCCAGCAATGGTGCACAGGAAGGCGGGGAAGAAGAGGGGAAAAGGCGGCCAAAATGGTCAAAAGTCCCAATTGTGTCCAAAATACCTCCCCGGGTTCCAATCCCGCCGCTGGCCGCACAAGTCCCGGGATGCAAAAAATGTCCGAAACGCACCCAGCAAAGTCCCACGGGAAGTTGGGGGGGAAAGTGAGAGAAGTCAGTAAAAGTCCCCAAAAATGTTCAAAATACCTACCCAGGTTCAAGTCCGACAAGTGTCGCCGCCGGCCACGCAAGTCCCGGGATGCCCAAAATGTCCATAACACACCCAGCCGAGTCCCACGGGGAGGGGGGATAAAAGTTGGAAAAGTCGGCAAAAGTCCCAAAAATGTTAAAAATACCTACCCGTGATTTTTGAACATTTTACTGACTTTTCTCACTTTTCTCCCCACCTTCCCGTGGGACTTTGCTGGGCTCGTTTTGGACATTTTGGGCATCCCGGCCGGTGGCGGGACTTGTGCGGGACTCGAACCTGGGTAGGTATTTTTAACATTTTTGGGACTTTTGCCAACTTTTCCAACTTTTATCCCCCCTCCCCGTGAGCCTCGGCTGGGTGTGTTATGGACATTTTGGGCATCCCGGGACTTGCGCGGCCATACATTAGATTTTATGTTTGAGTGTTTTACTTGTTTTAAGTGTTTTGGTCCTAAATTATCTCAGTAAGATATTACAGCTTGTTGCCTAGATGTTATGACCTATATTGAGTAAAACATGCTTGGAACTAGAAAATCAACTGTTGCAAAGCTGTGTCATCAACACTCACGAGTATAAAACTACTTTTTAAAGTAATAATTTCTTATTTCTAGCATGTAAAAAGAAAATCATGACTTTGACACAATTGTGTCTCATCTTAAAACAGATGACAGCCAAATGGACTTTGCTGTTTTATTTTCAATGAAACAATAGAACATACATACTCGTATAGTAGTACAGTTGTTATTAGTGAGAATATACTTATTTTAAGGTATTTTGGGGTTCATTGAGGTTAGCTAATTTTACTTGTTTTGCAAAGTCTTGACAAGCCAAATTTTCTTGTTCTATTGGCAGATAATTTTGCTTAGTTCAAGTAAAATACCCCTAATTTTTGTATTTTTTTTCTTGATTTTGAACACTGACTTTTTGCAGTGCAGGATTTACAAGGTTGTGTTTCTTAAGGCAACAAGTTAAAAATGCAAGCAAAAGAAATAAATTAATGATTGTCCCATATTATGAATCCATTTGTTTGCCTCTAACTTTTGCACTAAGTACCTGAGGATTTTTTTTAATTTGTTCAGTAATTTGTTGTGAATTCATGCACTCTGTTGATTTTGTTCTTTGAAAAAGGTGATGTTCATGCACGGTTTCTCATTGTATCCCATTGGGTTGAGTTTTTTCTTGCCCTGATGTGGGATCTGAGCAGAGGATGTCGTTGTGGCGTGTGCAGCCCTTTGAGACACTTGTGATTAATGGCTATATAAATACACTTTGATTGTGTCAGAATAATTGTATCTAAGTTATCATAAAACGTTGTGTTGCCATGAGTTCCCGGCAAGAGGACAAAAGCTGTCTCTGATCCTACCAAGCAAAAGGCTTGTAAAACTCCACTGTGTGGGATGGGAAGCGACATTAAGGTGTCGGTTTCTTTGATCTATGTAATCCACAGGAAGATTTTGTCTTGACCCGAGATCTACAAAGTGGAGAGGAAGCAGGACCTGACCCCCCTCCAGGCACCTTTTCTTTGATATTTTTTGCGACCAAAGGCAGCGGCTGTTTACGACCCCCTTCCTTTAGAAACAGCTGTTGCCATGTAATCAGGAAAAGTCCAAATAAAAGAGGAGGCGTACAATCTTTCGTCAGAGCGCGGTGGGAGACTGTGCAAGAGTACAGCCCAGACGTTTCTCCTCAATTGAGCTAAATTGAATTCTGTCTCTGTTTAATTCCTTGCTTCTTTGTCTGTTTAATAGATGTCGTCAGTGTTTGAACCTGACAGATTGATTTCTAATTTTCTACCTGTTTCTCTGTATAACCTATTCTATTTAGGGTATTGTCTACATACCTTTGTGTGGTACTCACAGTGGGCTAAATCTGGGACCTCGGGTACTAAATCGCAGTGTTTTAAGTAAGACTTGAATATTCTTTAACGGGCATATAAGTGATGCCTGAATCAGTGTTCAAATCTCAAATGTTTAAGTGACAAAACACTTAAGTGCTAACTTTAGTGACAAAATCAATCAATCAAAGTTTATTTATACAGCCCTTAATCACAAATATCTCAAAGGGCTGCAAAAGCCACAACGACATCGGCTCAGATCCCACATCAGGGCAATCAAATCAAATCAAGGATCACTTTAAAACTATGGTAAGCGGGCTCCTTTTAGTGGTGCGCCAAAGAAGTATGTAAATACATATGTACTGTATATTGAGTATCATTGTTCATGATGATTACATACTGTGTAATGTTACTGTGGCCAACAATATTATTGTTAAATTAAATAGTCCTAACTATTTTTATGAATAGTTAGGACTACTACGCTACTGTCTTTTAATGTTGGTCATTATGGTGGTACTTGGAGAAATTAGTGTTTTCTGAGGTGGTACTTGGTGACAAAAGTTTGAAAATCACTGGTATAGACCAACGAGCAATGGCCGTCATCTGAGTGGTCACAGGCGTTGTGATGCGTGAGTATATTCCAGCTTTTAATGGTCCTTGAATGTAGCATTCCCTCTGTATTTTAGACTTCTGAACCATCTCTACAGATTCCTCCACTCGCAATCCACTCTCCATTGTACTAACAACTGACTATTGTCATCCTGCCATCATACTCTGACATAATTATCCTCTCACCCTGCATCTTTGTGACCCTCTTCTGTGCTCGACTCATCCTCTTTGTCCTCTCAACCTCTGGCTTTTTCCCCCTAATTCCCCCTCAACCAGGTCTTGTCCTCGGTGCCCCTGTAAAATCCCTACAGACTGAGGACGAGTCCTAACAGAAGCAGCTCAGTGGATAAATAGTCACCCTCCCTGACCTTCCTGAATACAGTGATGCACAGTATCTTCCACGGACGCAACTATTGAAGTGAAACTTTGATATACTTGAGAGCAAGGACATAGCGCCAAATTGTGATCCCCCACAGGATTTCTGAAAGGCCACTCCGTTTACAACAGAGCCAATGGGAGGTCCTCTATTATGCCTATGAAACCCAATTCATAACCATCCAAATACCACCAACAATACTCTGTTTACATTCCGTGACTTGAATAATAACCAAGTATTAGTGATAATGTTATTATAAGCGCTTACGCAGACAAACTATTTATAAAAGCGCCGTGATCACAAGCTTGTGGGCCTATGTTTACATCAAGTGGTAAGCTGCTTCCTTGCTGGTGGAAGTTTATTCTAGATCAGTGGTTCTTAACCTGGGTTCGATCGAACCCTAGGGGTTCGGTGAGTTGAGCTCAAGGGTTCGGCGGAGGTCAAAACACACCCGACTCATCGTGTAAATAAAAACTTCTCCCTATCGGCGTATTATGGATACGGCAACAGCAGAAGTCAGACTGATTTGCAGGTGTGTAATTTGTTGTGAGTTTATGCACTGTGTTGGTTTTGTTCTTTGAACAAGGTGATGTTCATGCACGGTTCATTTTGTGCACCAGTAAAAAAACATGGTGACACTTTAGTATGGGAAACATATTCACCATTAATTAGTTGCTTATTAACATGCAAATTACTAACATATTGGCTCTTAACTAGTCATTATTAAGTACTTATTAATGCCTTATTCGGCATGGCCTTATTATAAGCCTAACCCTCTAACCCTGGCCCTAACCCTCTAACCCAGGGGTGTCAAACTCATTTTAGATCGGGGGCCACATGGAGAAAAATCTACTCCTAAGTGGGCACGATAACTTAAAAATAAAGACAACTTCAGATTGTTTTCTTTGTTTAAAAATGGAACAAGCACATTCTGAAAATATACAAATCATAATGTTGTTGTTTTTTACATGTAGCGGTTAATAGTATTCGATCTTTATTTTTCGTTATTTATACTTTCTGAATAAATCATGTGATAATGTTGACTAGTCAACACATTGGTGTTCATTTTCAATCTATTAAGATAAAAAAAATATATCAAAATCAAATTACAGGATGTTATTTATGTAGTTTGATCATTTACTTTATTTTGTACATATGTAGCATCGTCTACAAAGATACAAATAATTGCTATTGCGACATCTAGTGGACACATTTAGAACAGCAGTTTCTTTCATTCAAAAATGTAATTTAATTTTTATACTTAGCAAACTCATCCCGCGGGCCGGATAAAACCTGTTCGCGGGCCTGATTCGGCCCTCGGGCCGTACGTTTGACATCCCTGCTCTAACCCTAACCCTAACCAAATAACTCTAAATTAAGTCTTTGTTACTTAGAATATGTTCTCCTAGTGTCCAAAAACTCTAAATTAAATCTTTGTTACTTAGAATATGTTCCTCATACTAAAGTGTTACCAAAAACATATAACTTTGTCAAAATGTATTTTTCACTAAAGAAGGGTTCAGTGAATGCGCATATGAAACTGGTGGGGTTCGGTACCTCCAACAAGGTTAAGAACCACTGTTTTAGATCATAAATTATGCCTCTCACTTGCGTATATATTAGACGTTTTAGATCTTTGAGTTCAAATCATGAAATCATGTTGCGTTCATATTTGTGTTCAGTACAGTACCAGCTCTGTCTCTAACTTAAATCAAGGGGCCTTGAACGCACCACATTTATGGGCAATGAGATGCGAAAGTGAAACTTGTACATAACTCTCTCCTATGCTGCCACAAATGAAAATATAATAATTATATATTTCAGCTATCACCTGTCATTGTTCCAAAAAGGCGATGCTTTGTGTGAATGCTTAAAGGTGAGCTTTGGTGACGTTAAGACGTCTGTGTTGGGTTATGTATTCAAAGTTAAGTGGAATGAATCATTTCGTATTTTTGGAAGAGGGGGTGTAGGTAGTCTCAAACAATCTTTATTGGATTCAAGCAGCTTTATTATTAAACATCCCCAGCTTTATCAAATATATTTTAGCGTTTATAGACTTAGACTTAGACAAACTTTATTGATCCACAAGGGAAATTGTTCCACACAGTAGCTCAGTTACAAAGGATGGGAAGGATAATGCAGGTATAAAGTAGACTAAAAATGTACCATAGTAGCAATATCAAATATGAACTATATGTAATACTTACATATTATATATACAGTATATTATATTATATTGTTATATTATATTTTGTATATAACATATACAATATATAACAAATACCAATTACCATGTACAATATTGTATATTTTATAATATGCAAATTATGACGTCTTTTTTTTACAATTGATGTGTTGTTTGCTGGCATCGTGATTCCAAAGGATACGGAGGACAGCAGACAGCGTGAAGGTAAGATGAGTTCAATTCCAAATGTCACGGCAGCAACACCAGGGTGTTTGTCGCTTACATGTTTGAGGTGAAATGTAGCCGACTAACAGCTCTGAATATAGCATAACACAATGTAGCACGCAGAGTACAGCCAACAAAACAGTCGCGTCTAGAGAACAACGGACACGTGCCTACAGAATGGCGAGACAAGTATCAAATCAAATCAACTTTATTTATAGAGCACATTTAAAATTTACCACACGGGTAGCCAAAGTGCTGTACAATGGGCAGGTCAAAAGATAATATGAGAACCGAGCAAACACAACACAAACAGAACACGATAAAAAATAAATAAATAAAATAAATAAAACATAAAAACATGTGTATTATGGGGGCGCCATAGCAGGATGGATATCACTCTGTTAAAAGCCATGGAATAAAAGTATGTTTTTAAGAGAGATTTAAAAATAGGAAGAGAGGAGGCCCGTCTAACACTCCGAGGTAGGTCGTTCCAGAGCTTGGGAGCAGCAGCGGCGAAAGCTCTGTCAGCTCTAAGCTTCAGCCTTGTGTCAGGGACCGTCAGTAGCAGCTGATCGGCTGATCTTAGGGATCGGGTGGGGCAGTAAGGCTGAAGGAGGTCGGAGAGATATGTTGGCGCGAGGTTTTTTTAGACATTTAAAAACAAATAAAAAGGAGTTTAAAGTTGATTCGGTAACGCACAGGGAGCCAGTGAAGGGACGCTAATATAGGGGTGATGTGCTCACGTCTGCGGGTCTGTGTTAGCAGACGAGCAGCAGAGTTCTGCACGAGCTGCAGGCGGGCGAGGGAGGCCTGGCTAATGCCTACATACAGGGCATTGCAGTAGTCTAAACGATTCGAGATAAAGGCGTGGATTAATTTCTCGAGATCATGTCCTAATAGAAGCGGTTTCACTTTCGCTATTTGGCCTAATTGATAAAAGCTTTTTTGAACGACGCTGCTGATTTGTTTTTCGAATTTAAAATCTGAGTCGAACTTTACTTTATTTAAGTATAAATAAGGGGATTAGCTTTGCAAACAGGTGGGAGTAGTGTTGTTCCGATACCAATCTTTTGGTACTGGTACCTGTACCAAAATTACGTCAATACTTTTCGGTACTTTTTCTAAATAAAGGGGACGACAACAAAATGGCATTATTGGCTTTATTTTAACAAAAAATCGTAGGGTACATTAAACATGTTTTTTAATGCAATGCTGTCCTTAAATAAAATAGTGACCATACAAGACAACTTGTCTTTTAGTAGTAAGTAAACAAGCAAAGGCTCCTAATTAGTCTGCTGATGTATACAGTAACATATTGTGTCATTAATCATTCTATTATTTTGTCAAAATTATTAAGGACAAGTGGTAGAAAATGAATGATTAATCTACTTGTTCATTTACTGTTAATATCTGCTCACATTCTCTTTTAACATGTTCTATCTACACTTCTGTTCAAATGTAATAATCACTTATTCCTCTGTTGTTTGATACTTTACATTAGTTTTGGATGATACCACAAATGTGGGTATGAATCCGATACCAAGTCGTTACAGGATCATGCTTTGGTCATATTCAAAGTCCTCATGTGTCCAGGGACATATTTCCTGAGCTTATAAACATAATATACATTAAAAAAAAACGAAAGAAGATGTTGTGATGCCAAAAAATATCGACGTAATCATAGTAGTATCGACTAGATACTCTCCTGTACTTGGTATCATTACAGTGGATGTTAGGTGTAGGTGGACCGGTACTTTTCAGAGGCGGTATAGTACCGAATATGATTCATTATCGCGGTACTATGCTAATACCGGTATACCGTACAACCCTAGGTGGGAGCGCTAATCATTAACTGGTCACAAGTGTGGAGGATGGCGCCCGGGAAGTGATTACGTCCCCGCAGGAAGACGCACACTGGAAAGAGAAACCAAAATAAGACCGCTCTTCAAGAGGGGAATCAATACAACACAACCAAGACAGGGCATGACCTGGACTGACCGGTCATGACCTTATTTAGCAGAAACAAAAACTTTACAAACACGCTTGCTTGAGAGTAGTCAGTGTGCAGCGTATACGGCAGTATAAATACAAGGCTTGCTGAAATGTGAGGGTTGTACTCCCCTTTGTTTGTTGCCGCACACAAAAAGAAGCATTTGTGTGCGTGACGAGAAGCCGATACAACAAAGGGGAAGACACACAGAAGACACACAGTAGGCCCACACACAGGCACAGCCACATATCTCAATATGATGAGCTTGATAGCAGATTTATTAGATTTGACATATACACATGAATATCAATACAACATTCACCTGTGCATAATTGCTAATGTGCTTTATGTCCCATTTGGCTTTCTTCCTCAAATTAACTTTGTCTTACTAATGTGTCCTTTATTCCTCATCCATTTGCCCCCACACACACACACACAAACACACACACACTCACTCACTTACACACTCTTTCTTGTATTTGTTACCTTCTTGAGACCTCCGAAAAATGCCTACCTCTTTAGGACCACCCTTTATAGATATATAAAGATTTGTATTTACAACATTAATAATATATACCAACTATGCAAACATAAAAAAGCTTGTTGTCAAGCAATCAATGTTTATTTATATAGCCCTAAATCACAAGTGTCTCAAAGGGCTGCACAAGCCACAACGACATCCTCGGTTCAGAGCCCACATAAGGGCAAGGAAAAACTCACAACCCAGTGGGATGGCAATATGAATGACTATGAGAAACCTTGGAGAGGACCGCAGATGTGGGTGACCCCCCCCCCCCCCTCCTCTAGGGGAGACCGGATGCAATGGACGTCGAGTGGGTCTAGCACAGGGGTGTCAAACGTACGGCCCGAGGGCCGGATCAGGCCCGCGGACAATTTTATCCGGCCCGCGGGATGAGTTTGCAAAGTATGAAAATGTACCTGAAATTTTTGAATGAAAGAAACTGCTGTTCTAAATGTGTCCACTGGATGTCACAATAGCAATTATTTGTATTAAAGTTAAAGTACCAATGATTGTCACACACACACTAGGTGTGGTGAAATTCGTCCTCTGCTTTTGACCCATCCCCTTGTTCACTTCCTGGGAGGTGAGGGGAGCAGTGAGCAGCAGCGGTGGCCGCGCTCAGGAATCATTTTTGGTGATTTAACCCCCAATTCCAACCTTTGATGCTGAGTGCCAAGCAGGGAGGTAATGGGTCCCATTTTTATAGTCTTTGGTACGACTCGGCCGGGGTTTGAACTCACGACCTACCGATCTCAGGGCGGACACTCTAACCACAAGGCCACTGAACATGTGTAATAGTGCCTATTATTCGGGCACTATTGACAAGTGATGCACCGAAAATTTGGTCTTCTTAATTAGAAACCGAAACCGGATGTTGTGATAAAATATTGTTTCTTTGGCCTACCACTAGGTCAGGAGTGTCAAACGTACGGTATTTTAATACACACACACCGAGCACCCACTGGCAGAAATGTAGATCGGCACCTATGACAGTATCAGTCAAGGAAAATGATCAAACTACATAAATAACATACTGTAATTTGATTTTGATAGCATTTTTTTATCTTGATAGATTGGACATTAACACCAGTGAGTTGACTGATGAACATTATTACATAATTTATTCAGAAAATATAAATAACAACAAATAAAGTATCTATACTATTAACGGCAACAGGTAATTGTAAAAAAAAACAAAAAAAAACAGGATTTGCTCTTGTTCTATTTTTAAACAAAGAAAACAATCTGAAGTTGTCTTTATTTTTAAGTTATCGTGCCGTGATTTTACCAGTCGGGCCCACTTGGGAGTTGATTTTTCTCCATGTGGCCCCCGATCTAAAATGAGTTTGACACCCCTGGTCTAGCATAATATTGTGAAAGTCCAGTCCATAGTGGATCTAACATAATAGTGAGAGTCCAGTCCATAGTGGGGCCAGCAGGAGACCATTCGGAGCGGAAACGTTGTTGTGAAAAATTTGTTGGAACAAGAAAAAGGTCACAGTTTCACAAGAAAAACTTGGAATTTTGGCAGTATTTTTATAAATTTATTTCATCCATCCATTCATTCATTCTTAAAGTAATCTTACTTATCTCATCATATGAAATATGACTTACTTCACCAATTATTATTATTAAATTCTTACTATTATTTATTTATTTATTTTTATTGTGATTACCTATGGAGTTTATTGTGAAAAAATTGTGAACAGGAAGTGAACAAAAAGTTTTGCAACTGTTATGTACAGAAAAGGGGTAGGATTAAATAAGCTCTGCTTCTTCCTACTCCTTTTCGAACATGTTGAAAAGAAACTGGAAATTGTGATGTATCATGTTGTATGCTTGCATGTTCGAAATAAACTCAAACTCAAACTCAAACTCAGTATTATAATAAAAGTCGTAATTTTACAAGAAAAACTGAACGTTTGTGCAATATTATGATACAAGTTGGAATTGTACTCAGTAGCAGTCGCAATTTTACAAGAAAAGCTTAAAATGTTGGCAATTTTTTGAAAAGAGTCACAATTTTACTCGACAAAATTCACAATTTTATAAGAAAACTTTAAAAACTGTTGGCAATATTATAATATGAATCTGAATTTTTACTTGGCAAAATTACGGCAAAAGTCATAATTTTACTAAAAAAATTTCACTATTTTACAAAAACAACAGAAAAATTGGTAATGTGATAAAAGTCAGAAATCTATATGACAAATGTCACCATTTTGCATTAAAAACGTAGAAATTTTACGAGAAGATATCGCAATTTTACAGAAACAGAAAGAATATGAGAAATTGTTCCCGAAGGAAGAAGTCGAAACATTGTTTGAAAAAGACTGTTTTTAGTTAATTTATATTTTTTTGAATTTTTTGTTTGTAATTGGTTTTTAATCTTCATTATTTACTTCAAGTTATTACAGTATGTCTCTATATACATTCTTTGTAAAAAAAAAAAAAAAAAAATTTGGCCATAGGGTCGCATTTCAATTTCTTACAGACACTATTACATATGTTGAACAGAGGGGGAGCACTTTGAATTTTTTCACACACTTGTTATTTCATATGTTGACCAGAGGGGGAGCACTTTTAAAAGCGACACAAGTCAATTTGAAAAATCCCTCCTTTTTGGGACCACCCTCATTTTGATAGATTTCACCACCAGGGGAGCAAATGAGACATTCTCTATTAGATGCAATGGTTTTCCATATTGGGACCATGATTTGGGTCCTAACTTGTTCACCGGTCCTCACAAGGTCGGTATGTTTCCTTGTTAATGTCTCAAGAAGGGTGGAAAAACAAGAACACACACACACACACACCACTGTAGCAGCGCTAGTGCGGTCTCATTTGTCCTAATTTTCCATACGCCCTCTGGTCCTCTTCATTTAAAACCATTTCTGAGACTTTGGTCCTATTTCCAGTACTCCCCCCCCACCACAGTGGAATACCACATCCTTACTCGTTCATTACTAATGTACACATACGCTCTACACACAAGCCGCTTTCTACTCGAGCGAGTCAGTTAAAAAGTCATAAAGAGCATAGTAAAACCCCTCGGTCTACAAACCTATTAGCTGTGGGCAGTCTTTCAGGGGGTCCCGCCGTGGAACTGGGGGCGGGGCGGCCAATTGTGCACAGGTGTTGCTAAAAAAAAACACCAACGAGTTTACAGGTTTTTGGGGATTTTTGGATTTCATTAACACTAAAATCCAAAGTCTTACAAGTTTATCAAAACACTCAAGGAGCAAAACAGTGGACCCGGATTCAGTTCAGTTTCAGTTTATTTGGAACATGCATACGATACAATGTAATGCATCAATTTATTTCCAGTTGTTTCATTACAGCACGTCCGAAAAGGAGTAGGAAGAAGCAGAGCCTATTTAATCCTACCCCTTTTCATACCATAGCAATTTTATCCAATGTCCTTGTTCTCTGTAACAGAACAGTGAACAAATAAATAATAAATAAATAATATACCAGAATAAACAAACAAATATTAAATACATAAATAAATAATGTTCACCATAATTATTGTTCTGTGTACTTTGTGAACACTTGTAGTTTGAACCGTCTCTTAAACGGAATCATTTTGGTGCTTTGTTTGATTTCTTTCATTCCATAGTTGTATTCCACATACAGATATGCTAAAGGTTTTAAGTGTTGTAGGTGCATACAAATGTTTTAAATTAGATTTTCCTCTAAAGTTATATTTCTCCTCTTTTGTTGAGAAGAATTGTTGTACATTCTTGGGTAGCAGGTTAAACAGTTTGCTTTATACATCATTTTAGCAGTTTGCAAATGCACCAAATCGTTGAATTTCAATAATTGTGATTTAATAAATAAAGGGTTTATAAGTCCCCTATATCCAACATTATGTATTATTCTAATTGATCTTTTTTGTAACAAAGTCTGTGAATGAAGCGCACATTTGTAGTTGTTTCCCCATATTTCTGCGCAATAATTTAGATATGGTAACACTAGTGAGCAGTAAAGAATATGAAGTGTTTAGCACAATTATAAGCACAATGTCAGCTTCACATTTCTTTGCAAACCACTAAACAGACGCAGATGCATATCATGTCACTTCCTTGCAAATTCCAAAGCACTGACTTTCAAATGACCACACTCATTAGTCAATATGTTCAACACAACACTCAGGTGCACCACCACATAATTGCTTAATTGCAGACAAACCAATGAGGTTCAAGCACCACGGTTCTTCACCCCTTGTCTTGCTAATAAGGATATCGCCTGTGATGTCGTTGATATTTTCCCTGCTGTATTTTATTTTATTTTGTCAGTTTTTTCCACCATTTTTTTAATATAATTTGTTTTGTTTGCATGTGTTTTTTCCAATTGCTAAGACACTACAATGACATCCATAGCACACAGAGAGCAGAATCACCTCTTAAATCTCCAAAAGTCTAAACACGTTTTCTGCTCTACACACATTTTGCAATTCAAAATGGCACTTTTTAATGAACTGAACACCTTTATCTGCATAAAACACAACAATCTGACATAAAGTCAGGAAATAAGCACTATAGAAAGACCACAGGTGAGCACCTTATTCTTTTACAACAACAATGGAAGACGTTGCAGAGAGAGGATATTGTCTGTGATGTGGACCAGGCGATGTGGTCTGAAGCAGCTGTATGGTAAGCTTATATTTTTTCCTGCAAAGTCGACTATTTATTTTGTGAGAATATTATTGTCCATTCCAACGTACATATATCTGCTGTGCATAGGTTGCACTGTCCTGTTTGGGAAAAAAATAAAATGTTTCTCCAAATAATTCTGTGAATGTGAACAAATTTTGTACAAGTTTAGTATTATGGCTAGAGCAGGGGTCACCAACCTTTTTGAAACCAAGAGCTACTCCTTGGGTACTGATTAATGCGAAGGGCTACCAGTTTGATATACACTTAAATAAATTGCCAGAAATAGCCAATTTGCTCAATTTACCTTTAACTCTATGTTATTATTAATAATTAATGATATTTACACTTAATTGAACGGTTTAAAAGAGAAGAAAACACGAAAAAAATGACAATTACATTTTGAAACATAGTTTATCTTCAATTTCGACTCTTTAAAATTCAAAATTCAACCGAAAAAAAGAAGAGAAAAACTTAAAAAAACAATTTATGGAACATCATTAGTAATTTTTCCTGATTAAGATTAATTTTAGAATTTTGATGACATGTTTTAAATAGGTTAAAATCCAATCTACACTTTGTTAGAATATATAACAAATTGGACCAAGCTATATTTCTAACAAAGACAAATAATTATTTCTTCTAGATTTTCCAGAATAAAAATTTTAAAAGAAATTCAAATAACCTTGAAATAAGATTTAAATTTGATTCTACAGATTTTCTAGATTTGCCAGAATAATTTTTTTGAATCTTAATCATAAATTTGAAGAAATATTTCAAAAATATTCTTCGTCGAAAAAACAGAAGCTAAAATGAAGAATTAAATTAAAATGTATTTATTATTCTTTACAATAAAAAAAATAAATTTACTTGAACATTGATTTAAATTGTCAGGAAAGAAGAGGAAGGAATTTAAAACGTAAAAAGGTATATGTGTTTAAAAATCGTAAAATAATTTTTAAGGTTGTATTTTTTTCTCTAAAATTGTCTTTCTGAAAGTTATAAGAAGCAAAGTAAAAAAAAAAAAAGAATTTATTTAAACAAGTGAATACCAAGTCTTTAAAATATTTTCTTGGATTTTCAAATTCTATTTGAGTTTTGTCTCTCTTAGAATTAAAAATGTCGGGCAAAGCGAGACCAGCTTGCTAGTAAATAAATACAATTTAAAACATAGAGGCAGCTCACTGGTAAGTGCTGCTATTTGAGCTATTTTTAGAACAGGCCGGCGGGCTACTCATCTGGTCCTTACGGGCTACCTGGTGCCCGCGGGCACCGCGTTGGTGACCCCTGGGCTAGAGAATGCTTGACATTATGCCCAATTATATATATATATATATATATATATATATATATATATATATATATATATATATATATATATATATATATATATATATATATATATATATATATATATATATATATAATTTTGTGGAATAGCCTTCATTTCTAAGAACAAGAATAGACTGTCGAGTTTCAGATGAAAGTTCTCTTTTTCTGGCCATTTTGAGCGTTTAATTGACCCCACAAATGTGATGCTCCAGAAACTCAATCTGCTCAAAGGAAGGTCAGTTTTGTAGCTTCTGTAACGAGCTAAACTGTTTTCAGATGTGTGAACATGATTGCACAAGGGTTTTCTAATCATCAATTAGCCTTCTGAGCCAATGAGCAAACACATTGTACCATTAGAACACTGGAGTGATAGTTGCTGGAAATGGGCCTCTATACACCTATGTAGATATTGCACCAAAAACCAGACATTTGCAGCTAGAATAGTCATTTACCACATTAGCAATGTATAGAGTGTATTTCTTTAAAGTTAAGACTAGTTTAAAGTTATCTTCATTGAAAAGTACAGTGCTTTTCCTTCAAAAATAAGGACATTTCAATGTGACCCCAAACTTTTGAACGGTAGTATATATATATATATATATACTGTATATATACACACACACATACATACATACATACATACATACATACATACATACATAGATAGAGAACGTTTTAGAGTGCGCAGTGACAGACTTAAGTCAAGGGTGAGAATGCTGAAATTGTGCAGCTTTTTCTCCTTGAACACATGGGAGAATAGGACTGTATTTAAACTTCCCATCTTTGGACTTGCTGTCTTATAATGGGGCAGCTGTGTTTAAGGAACTTAACCAGCACAAACATCGTCCTACGAGCCGACGGAGGACATAAAATCCAGCAGCAAACATTTTGCTTTACAATATTTGAGTTTCATCACCCAGTGTGTCACAAAAGCTGGCCCAGAATGCAAAGTGTGATCACACCTTAAAACTGCAGTAGCAACTATCTTTGTTGTGCTGTTGCTTTAAAGCAGCAAGGTTTTAGGAGTGTGCTCTCAGCAGCGGGAGGCCATTCACACTCAGGACTAGCCGTGAAACTGTGGTTTTACGACTGCATCGCGTTCAGCTGCTTACGAGGGACAGGACAGAGCACTGGTGCATAGATCGCTACCGTCAACATGCATTATTTGCTGTGTAGAATCTGCATGTTGATTATTTTGTTGATTGTGTGCTTTGGACTTAACCAAACAAGCGCAATATTATGCAACACCAAGAATGTGCAATTCTGCATCAGATTCAGGCAGTATTTATGTTTGAATTGGTTAAATGTGATGGATAAAAAAAGACTATTATATTCAAATAGTGTCTTATGCATTAATATGGAGAATTCATGAAGCATTTTTGACCCCATTTTCCACCGAATATTGCCAAATACTACTTAATTATATGTCTTTGAAAGTAGCTGCCTATTGAAACACTGCGGGTCAATTCCGATTTGTTACTGAAGTGAATTAATTTAATCATATTATGTTGAACATATGGTGAATGTTTAAAAAAAATAAAATAAAAAAAAATTATTCATACTGTATATATATATATATATATATATATATATATATATATATATATATATATATATATATATATATATATTTATTTATTTTTTTAGACATGTATCTTGTGCGCACGAGATACATGTCTAAAAAAAAAAAAAATTATTGTTATTATTTTTTTTAACTTTATAAAAATTGTATTTATTTATAACTTGGAGAAAGCGAACCGCCAGGTTTGAGTAAATAGTTGTTGAGCCCATACTAAATTAAGGAGCCTTAGTTGGACATTCATATGTGGACTGGGTTAACTATCACGAGAAGAGACAATAAATTCAGACTTCAGAATGCAAAAGTGATAGCTCTATCCTGGAGGAGAGACTCCATGTTTATATTAAATTTTAATCTACAAGTTATGGTATACTTGTGTTGTCTTCCCAGTCACTTACACACAAACATCTCCTTACATTGTCAGGTTGTACTCTCCTGAATAAACAGAGAAAGAAGGAATATGAGACTGTGGTTCGGCTCCTCCAAGTTATGAGTGGCTATTTTTTTTAAAACTTGACCTCCTTCAGGTACTGCAGTCCTGTATAATGACACTCGCTTGTAATAAAGCAACTTTTTTGTCAGCAAAGCGTCTCAGACGTCTCTTTTGATCCAGCCGTGTTTCCCTTCTGCCCGGAGAGGGTGACAAGAATACACATTACCCATATGCGACCTTCATGTGATTTTTCCATACCCATGTGAACAGTGCAATTCCGAATTTTTCATATCCAGGGCCTTTTTCGTATATAGAAATACATTGGATGTCAATGCGATGCGTCCTCAATGTGAACGCTCCCGTGGCTCATCTGACCAGAATGCCATCAAAAAGCAATACTTGTCATAATTATTTACCAAAATACATGGTTAAAAAATAAATAGTTAACATTGGGGAGGAAAACAGGTGAAAAAAATATATATTAGGAAATCGTGAAAGTTTTACCACTCCTGTCTCCGACTGCTCGCCCACATACACGCTCTTTAAGCGCACATCGAAGCAAATTATCCCGTAAAATTGCCGGAGCCAAAATACTTCTCATCCTTCTTGATCTTCTACACGCAAAAATGTTGACTTTAATTGCGCAAATTCCTTGAAATTGCCACAAATGCGCCAGTACTGAGACAGACTAGAGCTGAAGTCATGTCTGCATGGGGGTCAGATTGCATTCACATTAGAAATCTCTTTTTTTTTTGTAATGTGAACGGCCACTAAAAAGATCGGATTCGACCAAAAAATCTGAACTGCACATCTGACCCTGCAGTGTGAACGCAGCCTAAATTTTGTACTAAGACTTATTTTTCAGTAAGCTTTTATCTCATGCAGTTGCAATTTGAAAAAAGAGGTGCTTTATAACCGCCATTGCCGCCGAGCGCTGCCGTACAATGTCACCAGAGGAGTTTATTTGAAAGCAAGCATGTCAGCAGAACCTCACCACACGCACACACACACAGACACACACACGGCTCTTGTTTTATTCATGGTGGCAGCAAGGTGGGTGGCCCACACAAATTTACCACCCACAAAAGGAGGCATCCGAGCGCTGTAGGTGGCAGATTTCTCGTCTTTGTGTGCAGGCATACTTCAGGTCATAGAGTGTGAACGAGTCAGTCACTTCACACTTTCTATTTCGCTTAGGAAATATGCAAGTAGTCGGTTTGGAACGTACTTGGAAACATTTGCAATGAGTACCTTGAGATAGTTCCACTTGAAAAAAGAAGAAATACAGTTTATTTAATAGCACCCCTTCTCCATGTCACAGCAATTACTGACAGGCTGTCACACTTGCATAACCAGGATGTAAAGGATGTACACAATACACTCAATACTAAGGGTGTAACGGTACGTGTATTTGTATTGAACCGTTTCGGTACGGGGGTTTCGGTTCAGTTCGGAGGTGTACCGAAAGAGTTTCCACACGGACATATTAAGTAGCATACCGCGCGTTGTGTAAACAATGCACACTGAGGCACAACACACGGCATGCTAGCAGCGACCGGGCTACGACAACAAAGCGAAAGCGGTTTGCCGACATTGTTCAGCAGCAGTAGGGTATGCTTCTGCCAACACGTCAAACATGCTAACCCATTTGAAGCAGCACCACCCCCAAGTGAACATCGCTTCAACGAAGAGAAATACGAGCGTCGTGCAAACACCGCATTCAAGCAGCCTCTCCTCGGCGAGCCAGGCAGGGCTAAAGCAATAACAAATGCCGTTGGTGTTTTTATAGCAGCAGATTTAAGACCATACTGACGTGGACCCCGACTTAAACAAGTTGAAAAACTTATTCGGGTGTTACCATTTAGTGGTCGATTGTACGGAATATGTACTGTACTGTGCAATCTACTAATAAGTCTCAATCAATCAATCAAAAAAAGTACTTTATATGTAGAAAGGTTTTGTTAAACCATTCTGAGCCTTATCTTATTCAGATTGTATTTATATATATGTATACCACATTAACCCTGGCAATCGACCATGTGTGTAAATGTATGTTATTATTATCCTTAGCATTCATGACTGCCTGCTGTTGCACTGATCAGCCTATTGGTGGCTCACATCCATCACACACAGAGCTGTTTCTATTTTGGGGCAGAATTATTAAAGTGTTCCAAATGTTAAAAGGATAAAGCCATTGTTTACAAATTTGGTAAATAAATAACCAAAAAATGTATATTTTGTTGTTTTCTTACTGTACCGAAAATTAACCGAACCGTGACCTTTAAACCAAGGTGCTTACCGAACCGAAAATTTTGTGTACCGTTACACTCTTACTAAATACCATCAATTATGCAGAAGAATGACAACAGACATGTTTATGGAAACTTTGCCAGTCTTTTCGTAGTCTAATAACAAAGTCATTTCTTGTTGAAACAATAGACCTGTAAAAAACTATCCATTAATGGAAAATCAACAGGGAGAGTGAAAAAATACCTATCTATGGTGAGTAACTTTAGCAACTATGGTAAGAGTACTTACTACTATGGAACAAAAATTTGTTATGAACTAAATGTATTAAGTCATAGTTACTGTTGGCATCTGAGACATGGCGAAGGACAACTAAAATGAGTTTGACACCCCTGCACTAGATGTTTACATTGTCACTTTAAAGAAACTCAACTATAAGTAATTTTTTTTAATTTAGGGTTTGCTTAAAACAGGAGATGTCGTGCACAATTATTTGCACTTAAAATACTTCTTTGTAGTAATAAATATGATTACAACATTTTAGCATGATGTTTGTCTTCAATTAAAATGAGTGTGTTTATTTACGTCATTTTGCACACTATAACAAATTTAAGTCTTTTTTGTTTTGTTTTGGGACATATAACACAATAATATCGTACCTTGATCGATTACGTCTCAATCATGATATACATAAATTATACTGTTTATTCGCCCAGCCCTAACTTATCATACAATGAGTGGGTTTGGTTTTCTTAAATGAAAAGGTACATTGTCAGAAAAATTGTATGTAAATTATCAAAAAACTTTCCGTTCCCTGAGTTCCCAATGAACAGACAAGAGGCTGTCTTTGTTACACCAAGCAAAGGCTTGGAAAATTCCATTGTGTACGATGGGAGGAGACGGGACGGGGGTTATCTATTGTCCTCGAAGACCTGCTCAAGCTGAATCCAGGACTAGCCCAAGCCCGAGGAATCTTTTTCTTATGTGTTAATGTGACCGAAAACAATGAGTGTTTACATACTCCCCATTCCTTTGGAAGCAGATGTTGTTGTGTAAACAGGGAGTGTCCAAATAAAGGAGGAGACGTAAACCTTTTCCGTCAGAGCGTGCTGGAGATTGTAGAAGGATACAATGTCCGGGTGACTCTCCTCAATATAGAGTCCAAATTGGATGCTGTCTCTGTTTAATTCTTTGCCTCTTGTCTTGTTTAATAGATGTCATCAGTGTTTGAACCTGACATACACGAAGAGAGATGTGGAGTACCGTGGAAGCATCATGAGGCGAGCGTCACGTGCAAATTAGCTCAGCAGGCTTTGCAATCTGCTTTAACAATCTGTTTTGAGCACCGATCCGTCGTAATGTTCAGGGGGGGTTGATATTTTCCGAGGGCTTTGATGAAATCCTTGACATATTCCTCAAAAGGAGGAACAGCTTTAGTCCAAATGCTATCCCTTGAACTTGTCTTGTGAGGACCGCTAAGCCCCGGCCAAACGTGGCACACACAGACATGGATGGGAAATGAGTCATACGGGCTGATGTGGAATATTCATGAAATGCTGAGCAGCAGGAGCACTGAGGCTGCTAATGGAGGTCTGGAACTGTATTGTCCGTCAGTTACTCTTAATACATTGTTTTATATACTGCATATTAGGCGCATAAAGCTTTTTACATATCATTGACTCCAAAACGAGAGACAAAAGGATGCCAAAACCCTCCTCAGTCGCTTTTATGAACCAAAGTGTTCTGTTCCTCGGTGGTCTACAGCCTTCTCCGAGGGCCACAGCAAATTTTTCTTGAAGATCCGCGGCACGTGTTGAACATATATCATTGCAACAACAAAAAAACATAAAGAGTGGGAATGAAAGTCAAACAGTTGCAATACAACAGGAAAATGCAGACAGTTTTTTTTCTTTAACACTGTCATTATTACAAACCATAATACAAATTTACCTGTATAATCTCCCGGAAAAGGGTGGAATGTAGAGATGTCCGATAATGGCTTTTTTATAAAATAATAATGGCCGATATTGTCCAACTCTTAATTACCGATACCGATATCAACCGATACCGATATATACAGTTGTGGAATTAACACATTATTATGCCTAATTTGGTTGTGATGCCCCGCTGGATGCATTAAACAATGTAAGAAGGTTTTCCAAAATAAATCAACTCATGTTATGGAAAAAAATGCCAACATGGCACCGCCATTTTTATTATTGAAGTCACAAAGTGCATTGTTTTTTTTAACATGCCTCAAACAGCAGCTTGTAATTTGGGACATGCTCTCCCTGAGAGAGCATGAGGAGGTTGAGGTGGGCGGGGTTGAGGTGGGGGAGTAGGGGGTAGTGGGGGGGGGTGTATATTGTAGCGTCCCGGAAGAGTTAGTGCTGCAAGGGGTTCTGGGTATTCGTTCTGTTGTGTTTATGTTGTGTTACGGTGCGGATGTTCTCCCGAAATGTGTTTGTCATTCTTGTTTGGTGTGGGTTCACAGTGTGGCGCATATTTGTAACAGTGTTAAAGTTGTTTACGCGGTCACCCTCAGTGTGACCTGTATGGCTGTTGACCAAGTATGCTTTGCATTCACTTGTGTGTGTGAAAAGCCGTAGATATTATGTGATTGGGCCGGCACGCAAAGGCAGTGCCTTTAAGGTTTATTGGCGCTCTGTACTTCTCCCTACGTCCGTGTACACAGCGGCGTTTTAAAAGTCATACATTTTACTTTTTGAAACCGATACCGATAACTTTGAAACCGATACCGATAATTTCCGATATTAGATTTTAAAGCATTTATCGGCCGATAATATCGGCAGTCCGATATTATCGGACATCTCTAAAACACACCCATCCAATGCACCATTGTCAGACTTATTTCAATTTGTTGAAAAATAGCACAATAGAGCAGGTTTGTATTAAAAATGAGCAAAAACACAAGACTTGTGTCCAGTGGTGCAGAGCAGAAAGAGCTGCACTAGATAAAACTGGTAGCGTTCGCCCTTTAGTGATCATGGTACGTACTTCAGAGAGAGCACAGCAGCTGTTGTCTTTAATTATGGATAGGAGAGATTTTATTCAGACGTCGTTGCGGTTACACAAAAATACGTATTTTAGACACTTTGGAGGAGATAATATGTTCGGAGTTAATGGATCGTGACCAAGACCATGTTGCTTTCTCAGGGAATTGCAAACAACAGACTTTCTTCTGCAATGTTTAAACCGTAATAGTCTTTTTTGATTCTCTGGTTTCAACACATCCCTTCAGAGACTTCAAAAGTTCTTTATTGTTCCCAAACTGGGTTGAGTTGAGGTCATTTTTGGCACACTTGTCTACGGTACTTCTACCTCCTTTGCACCGGTTCCAGGGGTAGGATTTCAGAGCTTGTGGAGGCACCAAGGTTCAAGTGGCAAGACGTCAACAGACCCTGTAATGCCGATGTTTGCCTACTGCTCCGTTACGTCAGTGCGGCCGCCTTCTTACGGCAGTTAACTAGGACGAGTGTGACAGCGATGTGTTTGATGAAAACATTTTACATTTGCGTGGACTTACGAGTTTACTGACAGATATAAGTAAGAACTTTACACTACTTTATATTAGAAATGGCAACAGCGGAGGATGAATGTCCAATAACAAGAAGGTAGAGAAAAGGAAGAAGCTTATCGGACTACAAAGAACTCTCTAATAACTAAAGTTCCTTGGGTGAATAATGTAAACTCACTACACCGGTATGTTTTAGCGCTTTCTTGGCGAGTTTACTGACAGATATAAGTAAGAACTTTACACTACTTTATATTAGAAATGGCAACAGCGGAGGATGAATGTCACACACCAAGAAGATAGAGAAAAGGAAGAAGCTTATCGGACTACAAAGAACTCTCTAATAACTAAAGTTCCTTGAGTGAATAATGCAAATTTACTACACCTGTATGTTTTAGCGCTTTCTTGGCGAGTTTACTGACAGATAAGTAAGAACTTTTCACTACTTTATATTAGAAATGGCAACAGCGGAGGATGAATGTCCCATAGCAAGAAGGTAGAGAAAAGAAAGAAGCTTATCGGACTACAAAGAACTGTCTAGTAACTAAAGTTCCTTGGGTGAATAATGTAAACTCACTACACCGGTATGTTTTAGCGCTTTCTTGGCGAGTTTACTGACAGATATAAGTAAGAACTTTACACTACTTTATATTAGAAATGGCAACAGCGGAGGATGAATGTCACACAACAAGAAGATAGAGAAAAGGAAGAAGCTTATCGGACTACAAAGAACTCTCTAATAACTAAAGTTCCTTGAGTGAATAATGCAAATTTACTACACCGGTATGTTTTAGCGCTTTCTTGGCGAGTTTACTGACAGATATAAGTAAGAACTTTACACTACTTTATATTAGAAATGGCAACAGCGGAGGATGAATGTCCAATAACAAGAAGGTAGAGAAAAGGAAGAAGCTTATCGGACTACAAAGAACTCTCTAATAACTAAAGTTCCTTGAGTGAATAATGCAAATTTACTACACCGGTATGTTTTAGCGCTTTCTTGGCGAGTTTACTGACAGATATAAGTAAGAACTTTACACTACTTTATATTAGAAATGGCAACAGCGGACGATGAATGTCCAATAACAAGAAGGTAGAGAAAAGGAAGAAGCTTATCGGACTACAAAGAACTCTCTAATAACTAAAGTTCCTTGAGTGAATAATGCAAATTTACTACACCGGTATGTTTTAGCGCTTTCTTGGCGAGTTTACTGACAGATAAGTAAGAACTTTTCACTACTTTATATTAGAAATGGCAACAGCGGAGGATGAATGTCCCATAGCAAGAAGGTAGAGAAAAGAAAGAAGCTTATCGGGCTACAAAGAACTGTCTAGTAACTAAAGTTCCTTGGGTGAATAATGTAAACTCACTACACCGGTATGTTTTAGCGCTTTCTTGGCGAGTTTACTGACAGATATAAGTAAGAACTTTACACTACTTTATATTAGAAATGGCAACAGCGGAGGATGAATGTCACACACCAAGAAGATAGAGAAAAGGAAGAAGCTTATCGGACTACAAAGGCGGACGCGCGCAATTTTTCAGGACTTATGCAGATGCCAAATACAGATCAGCAGGTACCACAAGGTAAGAAAAGTTGCTTTTGCATAATATTGCGAAGCAAAACGACAGATAATATATCTTACCTTATACACACACCATAATAATACACGTATGTTGAAGCACAGTACAATCCATCAAGCGGTGCGGCTTCACAGCTTACCAAAGTCGTACTAAAACATTTTGATAGATTTTTGAGCGCCATGTGTAATGTTCTATATTTTCAATGGAACATATACAATTTTGTGTTGTTTACTTGAGTCAAATTGCAGTGTACACGTATCTCTTGTGTGACTGCCATCTACTGGTAACACTTATCTTTCACCGGCGGCGTGGCGAAGTTGGTAGAGTGGCCGTGCCAGCAATCGGAGGGTTGCTGGTTACTGGGGTTCAATCCCCACCTTCTACCATCCTAGTCACGTCCGTTGTGTCCTTGGGCAAGACACTTCACCCTTGCTCCTGATGGCTGCTGGTTAGCGCCTTGCATGGCAGCTCCCGCCATCAGTGTGTGAATGTGTGTGTGAATGGGTGAATGCGGAAATACTGTCAAAACTTAGGACATGAAACTATAGACATGAACCTCACAAAACTGTGGCATAAAACAAACACGAAACTGTGGCATGAAACCAATAATGACGCCAGGACGACTGACTGGCAAAGGCAGACTTAAATAGTTCTCTGATTTGAAGGAGGTGCGCGTCCCGAACACCAGAGGCAGGTGAAAATCGTAAGTAACCGTGGTAACTAAAACAAACTCAGGTGTCAAACAAAAACTAAAGAGAGTCCAAAACTAAAAGAACATAACAAAAACATGATCCGTACCACGGATCATGACACATACAGGCACAATTCAAATCTCAGACACGCCATAAAAGGAACTACTACAACGAAAGTTAGTTTGGTGTAGATATGAAGAAGAAAAAAATCACATTGATACCATAGTTTTCGGACTACAAGACGCATCTAAAATCCTTTCATTTTCTCAAAAATCGACAGTGCGCTTTAAAGGCCGGTGAACCTATTGCTGTTTTGGGCAGTAGATAGGATCTTTGATCCAAGAAACAACTTACATCTAACTAAAATGTTATTTTCTTTGTGCTCGACAAAAGAAAAGTAGTGAGAATATCTCCATGTTAACAAACTCGGCTTCGGCTACCGCCAATATGTCTTGTTGGTAAACACAGACACGCCCCCCCCCCACACACACCCACACACAGCGCGCCTCTTCTCTTCCTTGTGACACAGGAAGAATCAGAAGGACGACACTGCAGCTCACCAATAAAACCCACTCAGATCTTCTCGGTTTCTAGCCGATACCATATAAAAAACTACGTAAAATAACGCAGTAACGCTTCATGTAGTAACGGTAACTGAGTTACCGAGTATAAAAAATAAAGCGTTATAATACTAATTACCGCCGAAAATAATGGCGTTACAGTAACGCGTTATTTTGTAACACGTTAGTCCCAACACTGTTTATTCTACACATTTTTACATTAGAAAACATTAGTAACTCAGAGGCTACTCAGAAGGTGCGATAACTCCTGGAAATTACTGGCTTTTAAGGGGCCAAAGGTATAAATGTGTGTGTCCAAGTTAAAGGAAACAGCAGGGTGTCTTCTTTTTATAGATTTATTACAATCTTTGGCAAGCTTGGTAATGTTTGCTGTGGTCTGGAACAACATGGCCCCACAAACATGCAAAACCAAATTATATACCAAAGAAGATAAAAGTAACGGATGTTAAATGAGCTCAAATATACCTACAAATTAGGCATAATGATGTACTATGTACATACAGCTAGCCTAAGTAGCATGTTAGCATTGGTTAGCTTGCAGACACGCACTGACCAAATATGCCTGATTAGCACTCCAACGAGTCAATAATATCGACAAAGCTCGCCGTTGCGCATTCACGCACAGTATACAACGTTTGGTGGACAAAATGAGACAAGGAAAGAGTGGAAGATTCTACATGAAAACAAGCTGTTCAAGAACCGCCGAAATTAGTCGGACAAAACGATGTTCACCAAATACTCTCATCAGTGAAGCATACACACCAAAAAATATTAATGTATTATTTATTTATATTTATTTATTATTATTTATTCATATTGCAAGTAATTATTAACGACACGTATCAAATAAAAAATGTTGGATTCCTTGCAAGTGTGCTACATTTTAGAAGGTGACAGGTACAGTATATCACACAAAGAGTCAGATCAAGCAGCAGTGTGCTGTCAATCTGAAAAGATACTCTTTTTAAAAAAATGGAATATAAAGACAGTTTCATGAAGGCTCCTGTTGAGCTCTCAGCAGGCGGCCATGCCTCGTATCCAAAAATGTATGCATCTTTTCTATGAAGTGGCAACATTTGTATCACAGCCTTTCCCCCCCCCAGAGAGTATGTGCAGCGTGTTCACATTGTGTTCAAAGCTCTTTGCCACGAACAGGCAACCATGTTTGCATCCTTAATACGCGGTCAGGGTTGCAAACTGCTGCTTCTTGGACTACAAAGGCTGCCTGTGATAAAGAGTAGTTTTATTTATGTTTCTAAATGTCGTGATTTATTATTTTAAGTACCGTACATCGGGTTGCCTGAAGGTGCTCACAAACTCGACCGTACTGTGAGCAAAGTGGACTTTGCGGAATGTCATTTTGTAGTTTCCTGTGAAATATGCATGGGCGGGTTTGAGATTGTGACGGTATGGCAAAAATATCACATATGGTAGCATAACTACAGCTCTAGTGTAGTTATGATACCATTTATGTTAAAATTGCGCGGCTGTCTTCAACCTGCAATCTACACACCTGACGCTGATGAGGCTCCACGCTTCTTAAGCCAGCGCAACCTGCGTTCCAGGGCCAGAACATAGACCACTGTATGGTACAGTAAGCCTACACGCCTCTAGCTCTCTCCCTATGTGCATTCACTCTCTTTGTGTTGCTCCTCTTCTGTGCTCATCTTCTTGTGTCCTGTGTCGTCATCGTTTCTTGGTTTCGAGATGTGTGTCTCGTCTCCCCAAATTCCCTCTGGTTCCCTGGCTGCCTTCCCGGACCTCGACCTCTCCCCTGCACACGGACCTCCGAGCTTGCTTTGCCCTCCCTGGACTTCTGCATCTTTTGCATATGCATCCAGGTTTATGGATGTATGTTATATTGTCTTTATATTCCTGTTATATTGTCTTTATATTCCAGCAACAAGGTCATATTGTCAGATATCTGCACCCCCTGGAACTTGGTGCTGCTTACCATCTCCACCTATTTAGACCACGAAGAAGTGTTTTAAATGTAGAAAAAAAAACATCATAAAATGACCCTTTAA
The DNA here is from genome assembly GCF_033978785.1 of Entelurus aequoreus. Taxonomy (NCBI): domain Eukaryota; kingdom Metazoa; phylum Chordata; class Actinopteri; order Syngnathiformes; family Syngnathidae; genus Entelurus; species Entelurus aequoreus. Next base: position 51,812,824 of record NC_084747.1, on the reverse strand, counting down.
AGGCCTACTGAAAGCCACTACTACCGACCACGCAGTCTGATAGTTTATATATCAATGATGAAATCTTAACATTCCAACACATGCCAATACGGCCGGGTTAACTTATAAAGTGCAATTTTAAATTTCCCGCTAAACTTCCGGTTGAAAACGTCTATGTATGATGACGTATGCGCGTGACGTCAACCGTTGAAACGGAAGTATTCAGACACATTGAATCCAATACAAAAAGCTCGGTTTTCATCGCAAAATTCCACAGTATTCTGGACATCTGTGTTGGTGAATATTTTGCAATTTGTTTAATGAACAATGAAGACTGCAAAGAAGAAAGCTTTAGGTGGGATCGGTGTATTAGCGGCTGGCTGCAGCAACACAACCAGGAGGACTTTGACTTGGATAGCAGACGCGCTATCCGACGCTAGCCGCCGACCGCATCTATGATCGGGTGAAGTCCTTCGTCGCTCCGTCGATCGCTGGAACGCAGGTGAGCACGGGTGTTGAGCAGATGAGGGCTGGCTGGCGTAGGTGGATAGGTAATGTTTTTAGCATAGCTCTGTGAGGTCCCGTTGCTAAGTTAGCTTCAATGCCTCGTTAGCAACAGCATTGTTAAGCTTCGCCAGGCTGGAAAGCATTAACCGTGTAGTTACATGTCCATGGTTTAATAATATTGTTGATTTGTCTATCCTTCCAGTCAGGGGTTTATTTCTTTTGTTTCTATCTGCAGTTAAGCACGATGCTATCACGTTAGCTCCGTAGCTAAAGTGCTTCGCCGATGTATTGTCGTGGAGATAAAAGTCACTGTGAATGTCCATTTCGCGTTCTCGACTCTCATTTTCAAGAGGATATAGTATCCGAGGTGGTTTAAAATACAAATCCGTGATCCACAATAGAAAAAGGAGAGAGTGTGGAATCCAATGAGCCAGCTTGTACCTAAGTTACGGTCAGAGCGAAAAAAGATGCGTCCTGCACTGCACTCTAGTCCTTCACTCTCACATTCCTCATCCACAAATCTTTCATCCTGGCTCAAATTAATGGATTTTTTAATTTCTCGGTCCGAATCGCTCTCGCTGCTGGTGTAAACAATGGGGAAATGTGAGGAGCCTTTCAACCTGTGACGTCACGCTACTTCCGGTACAGGCAAGGCTTTTTTTTATCAGCGACCAAAAGTTGCGAACTTTATCGTCGATGTTCTCTACTAAATCCTTTCAGCAAAAATATGGCAATATCGCGAAATGATCAAGTATGACACAGAATGGATCTGCTATCCCCGTTTAAATAAAAAAAAAATCATTTTAGTAGGCCTTTAAACCGGTAACTGGTCGATGCCTACCGTGAAACCCTAAATTTCCCAAAAATATTGCGCTTTGTTTAAATTTTTCTGTGAGATGGGTGTCACAATTACTGCAAGTGGATTTTAAATCCATGACAAGCAGTGTTTTGTGTGACACCAGTCCTCAAATTGTACGACTACGTGATTTGCACGAGCCTAACGGACGTTTGCTTCAAGTATGTTTAGATCTAAAAACCACAGCTGTTAATGCCAATGTTTTGCATTAGAGACATTTGTTTTCCTGTAGACCGCAGTGAAGATTCAGCCAGAAAATAAACAGAGCCGTTAATTGGAGCATTTGAGTTACGCTGAATGCTCTATGCAGCATAAGTGGCAGAGCCTCGACTAAAATCCTTAACCGTCAGATATAATAAGCTGAGTTTATTATCAGCGCGGCAGACTCAACGCTACCTGAAAATGTGGCATTGACACATCCTCTGCGCTCTAATCCTCAATATGCAATTCTGCTTTGTTGACTTATCGCGGCAGCTGGTACTGCACCATTCACAGCATAATGTTGACTAGATATGAGCTGTTATCACACTGCTGTAAAAAGTACACAAATCATGTCAACGTTTCCTAACCCTTCTCAATATATTTCCCCATCCATCCACGGTAAGTAGATTCATTTCTCTCCTCTCCTGCCCTGACTTGACCGGGCAACGATCCCACATCTGAGTCCTCCACGTTGCCAGTTTCTCCATTCTCTCGCTCCCCTCTGCCTGCCTTCAAAAGCCTTGGATGTCAAAGAACGACACTATATTGCCAAAAGTATTTGGCCACCCATCCAAATGGTCAGAATCAGGTCTCGGCCCTGCCACAGGTGTATAAAATCAAGTACTTAGGCATGGAGACTATTTCTAAAAACATTTATGAAAAAATGGGCCGCTCTCAGTGATTTCCAGCGTGGAACTGTCATAGGATGCCACCTGTGCAGCAAATCCGGTCAACTGTCGGCTTAATTATAAGAAAATGGGAGAGTTTGGGAACAACAGCAACTCAGCCACGAAGTGGTAAGCCACGTAAACTGGCAGAGAGGGGTTAGCGGATGCTGAAGCGCATAGTGCAAAGAGTTGCTACAGAGCTCCAAACTTCATGTGACCTTCCAATTAGCCCACGTACAGTACGCAGAGAGCTTCATGGCATGGGTTTCAATGGCCGAGCAGCTGTATCTAAGCCAGGGGTCCCCAAACTTTTTGACTTGGGGGCTGCATTGGGTTTAAACAATTTGGCCGGGTGCCGGGCTATATATAATATATATATTAATATATATATATATATCAATATCATATATATATACACTACCGTTCAAAAATTTGGGGTCACCCAAACAATTTTGTGGAATAGCCTTCATTTCTAAGAACAAGAATAGACTGTCCAGTTTCAGATGAAAGTTATCTTTTTCTGGCCATTTTGAGCGTTTAATTGACCCCACAAATGTGATGCTCCAGAAACTCAATCTGCTCAAAGGAAGGTCAGTTTTGTAGCTTCTGTAACGAGCTAAACTGTTTTCAGATGTGTGAACATGATTGCACAAGGGTTTTCTAATCATCAATTAGCCTTCTGAGCCAATGAGCAAACACATTGTACCATTAGAACACTGGAGTGATAGTTGCTGGAAATGGGCCTCTATACACCTATGTAGATATTGCACCAAAAACCAGACATTTGCAGCTAGAATAGTCATTTACCACATTAGCAATGTATAGAGTGTATTTCTTTAAAGTTAAGACTAGTTTAAAGCTATATTCATTGAAAAGTACAGTGCTTTTCCTTCAAAAATAAGGACATTTGAATGTAACCCCAAACTTTTGAACGGTAGTGTATATTAATATATATATATATATTAGATATATATAGCGCACTTTCCGCGCGCGCGATGATGTCACGTTATCGATGAGAAAATGCATTTTTAGACAATATGATTTGCCTGAGCGGCTAGAAGACACCGTGAGTAGCAAGCGGTACAAAGTAGATAAGAAAAAAAATAATAATAAAAAAATAAAAAAATAAAAAATATATATATATATATATATATATATATATATATATATATATATATATATATATATATATATATTTTTTTTTTTATTATTATTTTTATTTTATTTTATTTTTTATATATACTTGGGACTTCTCGCAGGCTTGATTTTGGATTCGGATCCGGCCCGCGGGCCGTAGTTTGGGGACCCCTGATCTAAGCCATACATCACCAAGTCCAACGCAAAGCGTCGGATGCAGTGGTGTAAAGCACGTCGCGACAGGACTCTTGAGCAGTGGAGACGCCTTTTCTGGAGTGATGAGTCACGCTTTTCCATCTGGCAATCTGATGGACGAGTCTGGGTTTGGAGGTTGCCAGGAGAACGGTACATTTCGGAGTGCACAAAGCAAGGTCTATAAAGACATGGCTGACTGGGTCTGGTGTGGATGAACCTGACTGGCCTGCTCAGAGTCCTGACCTGAACCCGATAGAACACCTTTGGGATTAATTAGAATGGTGACCTCACCAATGCGCTTTTAGAAGAATGTTCGAAAATTCCTATAAACGCACTCCGAAACCTTGTGGATAGCCTTCCCAGAAGAGTTGAAGCTGTAATAGCTGGAAAAGTTGGGCCGACATCTTATTGAACCCTATGGGTTAGGAATGGGATGGCACGTCAAGTTCATATGTGAGTCAAGGCAGGTGGCCAAATACTTTTGGCATTATAGTGTATGTCATGATGTTATAGGGCAGGGGTCAGCAACGCGGTGCCCGCGGGCACCAGGTAGCCCGTAAGGACCAGATGAGTAGCCCGCTGGCCTGTTCTAAAAATAGCTCAAATAGCAGCACTTACCAGTGAGCTGCCTCTATTTTTAAAATTTTATTTATTTACTAGCAAGCTGGTCTCGCTGTGCTCGACATTTTTAATTCTAAGAGAGACAAAACTCAAATAGAATTTGAAAATCCAAGAAAATATTTTAAAGACTTGGTCTTCACTTGTTTAAAAAAATTCATTTTTTTTTTACTTTGCTTCTTATAACTTTCAGAAAGACAATTATAGAGAAAAAATACAACCTTAAAAATGATTTTAGGAGTTTTAAACACATTTACCTTTTTACCTTTTAAATTCCTTCCTCTTATTTCCTGACAATTTAAATCAATGTTCCAGTAAATTTATTTTTTTTATTGTAAAGAATAATAAATACATTTTAATTTAATTCTTCATTTTAGCTTCTGTTTTTTCGACGAAGAATATTTGTGAAATATTTCTTCAAACTTTTCATGATTAAAATGCAAAAAAATGATTCTGGCAAATCTAGAAAATCTGTAGAATCAAATTTAAATCTTATTTCAAAGTGTTTTGAATTTCTTTTAAAATTTTTGTTCTGGAAAATCTAGAAGAAATAACGATTTGTGTTAGAAATATAGCTTGGTCCAATTTGTTATATATTCTAACAAAGTGCAGATTGGATTTTAACCTATTTAAAACATGTCATCAAAATTCTAAAATGTATCTTAATCAGGAAAAATTACTAATGATGTTCCATAAATTATTTTTTTTATTTTTTCAAAAAGATTCGAATTACCTAGTTTTTCTCTTCTTTTTTTCGGTTGAATTTTGAATTTTAAAGAGTCAAAATTGAAGATAAACTATGTTTCAAAATTTAATTGTCATTTTTTTCGTGTTTTCTCCTCTTTTAAACCGTTCAATTAAGTGTAAATATCATTAATTATTAATAATAACATAGAGTTAAAGGTAAATTGAGCAAATTGGCTATTTCTGGCAATTTATTTAAGTGTGTATCAAACTGGTAGCCCTTCGCATTAATCACTACCCAAAGAGTAGCTCTTGGTTTCAAAAAGGTTGGTGACCCCTGTTATAGGGTCTTAAAGCAACTGAGGCAAAGGGGAGTGCACTACTTGGGTGCAAACTGCAGAAGTGCTGTTTATTCAGTCTCAACAAGCTTGCTGTTTACAGGAGACTTCTGCATGACTAAAATATTGTTCTCCTTTCATGTAGACCCCATAATGAAAGGTTACTGGAAACAAATCCTCGCCCACTCTGCCACATTGCTTGCTTACCATGCAGCCTCGGGTTGCCACGATACCAGAATTAAAGTTGTCGATACAAAAATAGCTGGGAATTTCCACGATTTGTAATAAAATACCGAACCCAAGTACTTTTAAATTCATTACATTCATTAAACTGTTTCAAAGTATCACTGTGCTTCAAGTTCTTTTTGCATATAATTTAATTTGCAGTGGCAGCTGCCAAGAGATAACTATATATTCAAAAAACAGCACTGTGTATCAAAACAAACTATACTGTGCTGATGAATATGGTCATAATTAATAACAACAGTCAAAGAACAGCAGTGGCGCGGACAGGGGCGCCGCTAGGGATTTTGGGCCCCATGAAAAGAATCTTTACAGGGCCCCCAACACAGCGGCAACATTTTTTGATGCTATTTTACATACAGTTATGCATTTCAATGGTATTTTTGACTATCATTACCATATTTTTGAAAGAAGAACAGCATCACAGTTGACATAATTTTTTCTGTATTATAATTTCATCATCATTAGGGTCTCTCTGGGCCCCCCTCCATCATGGGCCCCTAGAATCCGTCTCCTTTACCCCCCCTTTTCGGCGCCCCTGGGCGTGGAGCCTTCAAGTGCATAAAACAAACAATATTGATGTCAAAACGTTTTCCTGTGACTTTACCTTTAAAATGTTATTTTAGTCAGACAATATTTTCTTTATACTGGATTGAATTTTTGGAAAATTCCAACAATGTTTAAAAAAATATCAAGGGAAAGGACACAAAATTCACTTTTTCACCAATAAATTTACTGCTTCATATTCATTTTAATATTTGTCAGGACATATATTAATTTATCTAGGCGATCATTTTGCTACCTATTGATGTCAAAACATTTTCCTGTGACTTTAATTTTCAAATTTCCTTTTAGTCAGACAATATTGTCTTTATACTGGATGGAATTTGTTTTAAATTCCAATAATGTTAAAAAAAAATATCAAGGGAAAGGACACAATATTCACTTTTTCACCATAGCATTTACTGTTTCATATTCATTTTAATATTTGTCAGGACATATATTCATTTATCTAGGCCATCATTTTGCCACCTATTGATGTCAAAACGTTTTCTTGTGACTTTTCATATTTTCTTTTAGTCAGACAATATTTTCGTTATACTGGATAGAATTTTCTAAAAATTCCTTCCATTATACCGAAAATATTGTCTGACCAAAAGAAAATAACACATACAATAAGACATAATGAACCTTTTTAAGTGTTCCTGTGACTCAATGGCCATGTCAGGTGGACAAAAGCAGACTGAGGGGGTGTCATGTCTTCGATCGGCACCACAAGAAGCTTTCCGGTGTTATAATAATAAATTGAGTATTCAGACAAAAGTCAGTATTTTGTACCCTTTGTGATATGCTGGTATGTTTACATTGAGAGATTGCAAGGTTACATAGTTTTGTCCACTGGGGGGGGGGGGGGGGATATGAACTGAGGATGATTTTGTGGCTTGTGCAGCCCTTTGAGACACTTGTGATTTAGGGCTATATAAATAAACATTGATTGATTGATCGATTGATTGAAATGCTTATTTTGAAAATTAAATGTTTATAGATTATATGCAATCTGTTGTTGTGTTTCTTAATTTGAGTGTACATAAATGAAGGTCTGTGTTGCTGAGCCCGACCTGGACATAATCTGGTTTTAAGAAACCTTTAAACCAGGGGTGTCAAACGTAAGGCCCGTGGGCCGGATCAGGCCCGTGAACAGGTTTTATCCGGCCCGTGGGATGAGTTTACTAAGTATAAAAATTAGCCGAAATTTTTGAATGAAAGAAACTGCTGTTTTAATTGTGTCCACTAGATGTCACAATAGCAATTATTTGTGTCTTTCTAGATTATGCTACATATGTAAAAAAAATAAAAAAATATACCACACGATGTAAGCAAACTACATAAATAACATCCTGTAATTTAATTTTTATATTATTTTTTAATAATAATAATAATAATAGATTTTATTTGTAAAAAGCACTTTACATTGAGTAAACAACCTCAAAGTGCTACAGTGTATTTAAAAAATAAAATAAAATAAATAAATAAATTAGAAAAAATAAAAACATAATAAAAAATAAATAAAAACTAGAACAGCCAAATAGCTAAAACTAGTATGCATATATCTAAAAAAAAAAAAGAAGGCTTTTTTAAAAAGAAGGGTTTTTAAGCCTTTTTTAAAAGCATCCACAGTCTGTGGTGCCCTCAGGTGGTCAGGGAGAGCGTTCCACAGACTGGGAGAAGCGGAGCAGAAAGCCCGGTCTCCCATTGTTCACTGAAGTTGTCTTTATTTTTAAGTTATCGTGCCGTGATTTTACCGGTCCGGCCCACTTGGGAGTAGATTTTTCTTCATGTGGCCCCCCATCTAAAATGAGTTTGACACCCCTGCTTTAAACAATTTAATTTCATTGACAACCTGGTCTGGTGAAGATAAGGTCCTTTAAAAATAATAATGATAATAATAATAAGATAAATAAAAAACATTTTGTTGAATAAAAAAAGAAAGTAAAACAATTTAAAAACAGTTACATAGAAACTAGTAATTAATAAAAATGAGCAAAATTAACTGTTAAAAAGGTTAGTACTATTAGTGGACCAGCAGCACGCACAATGTGTGCTTACGGACTGTATTCCTTGCAGATTGCATTGTTATATATTGTAGGAACCAGAATATTAATAACAGAAGGAAAAAAAACCTTTTGTGTGAATGGGGGAGGGAGGTTTTTTGGGTTACTGCACTAATTGTAAGTGTATCGTGTGTTTTTTATGTTGATTTAATAAAAAAATCAAAAAATAATAAAATAAAATAAAAAAAAGTGCAAAAGTATGCACGAGATGGACGTAAGGCAGTTCCAGGACAACGAAATGAGTCAGCCTGGCACAATGCACTCTGCACACTGTAACACTGCATCGCCATGGCCCACACAGCTATTCATAGCATCACACACAGTATAACCCCCGCACAAACAAACACGGCAGTTCAAGCCACCACGACTGAAGGACGAACATGAAAAAAAGGCATGCAGGAACAAGAAAAAGATGAAGACGAGGATTGCCCAATTTCTGGAGATCCTCCTGGGCTGTCATTATTCTACTTTATTCAATGTTTTTACTGCGGCTGTTCTCATAAAAGGTGAAGCGGGGTGCCATAATTACTCAGTGTATTTAACTGCACTGGAAAGCAAAGAAGGAAGGGAGTCAACGTAAGGGCAACGGCGGCTCATTTCGCGACAGGCTGCGATAAAAGTTCCAATTAGCCGCACGTTGCAACAGCAAAAAAAAAAAAAAAAGACCGCTTCAAGGAAATCTCTATTGTGAAAGATGGTGATTGGTCCCCAACTCACTGGGCAGTTTTTAGGAAATTTCGGTAGGAAAAAAAAAAAAAAAGGTCAACGGGGATGTGTTGGGTTTGTTGAGGAAACTCAGGGAATATATTTGTATCATTCGACAGAATGCCAGAATCGACAAAAAAACAGCCGTCATACCTATGCAAACTGCATCTAGGCTCAGCCTGGGCCAAGATTTACACACAATGTCTAATAAAAACTCTTATATATTTGTTTGTATTTAAAAAAAAAATATTTATTTTGTTGGCTTAATTAGTTTAAAATACAGTAAACTGTCATGATCCGTGGTCCGGATCATGTTTTTGTTATGTTCTGTTAGTTTTGGACTCCCTTAGTTCCTGTTTTGTGCACTTCTGAGTTTGTTTTGGTTACTATGGGTACTAATTGGTTTCACCACACTCGGTCTGGCTTCATTGTTTGCGAATGCAACAGTTACGTTGGGTATTCCTTGCTTTCTTGACTTACGATTCCTGTGCTAGGTTTTTGCCTTAGCTTCCGCATCCCTTTTGCTTGTTTCCTGTTTTTGGTTTAAGCTATGATTTATGACAATAAATCATACACAGTACAACATGAAACCAACATCCACTGTAATGATACCAAGTACAGGAGAGTATCTAGTTCTACTATGATAACGATATTTTTTGGCATCACAACATCTTCTTTCATTTTTTTTTTAAAGTATATTATGTTTATAAACTCAGGAAATATGTCCCTGGACACATGAGGACTTTGAATATGACCAATGTATGATCCTGTAACTACTTGGTATCGGATCGAGACCCAAATATGTAATATCATCCAAAACTAATGTAAAGTATCAAACGACAGAAGAATAAGTGATTATTACATGTTAACAATAGTGTACATAGAACATGTTAAAAGAGAAAGTAAGCAGATATTAACAGTAAATGAACAAGTAGATGAATAATTAATTTTCTACCACTTGTACTTAATAATTTTGACAAAATAATAGAATTGAAAATGACACAATATGTTACTGCATATGTCAGCAGACTAAATTGGGAGCCTTTGTTTGTTTACTTACTACTAAAAGACAAGTTGTCATGTATGTTCACTATTTTATTTAAGAACAAACTTGCAATAAGAAACATATGTTTAATGCACCCTAAGATTTTTTGTTAAAATAAAGCCAATAATGCAATTTTTTGTGGTCCCCTTTATTTAGAAAAGTATCAAAAAGTACCAAAAAATTATCAAAATAATTTTGGTACCGGTACCAAAATATTGGTATCGGGACAACACTACAGTGTTGTAAATTATCAGGTTTTTGTTATTTGCAAGACCCCAATGACCCGGTTTTCCTTGGGCTCCCACCTGGTTAGGCTAAAAGTTGGTTTATTGACTATAAAACTGTATTAGATTAGAACAGTGGTTCTTAACCTTGTTGGAGGTACCGAACCCCACCAGTTTCATATGCGCATTCACCAAACCCTTCTTTAGTGAAAAAAAAAAAAAAAATATATATATATATATATATATATATATATATATATATATATATATATATATATATATATATATATATATATATATATATATATTATTTTATTTTTTTCAAATTCAAGACAAAGTTATATGTTTTTGGTAACACTTTAGTATGGGGAACATATTCTAAGTAACAAAAACTTAATTTAGAGTTATTTGGACACTAGGGGAACATATTCTAAGTAATAAAGAATTAATTTAGAGCAGTGGTTCTTAACCTTGTTGGAGGTACCGAACCCCACCAGTTTCATACGCGCATTCACCGAACCCTTCTTTAGTGAAAATGTTTTATTTTTTTTTCTAATTCAAGACAAAGTTATATAATAATAATAATAATAATATATTTTATTTGTAAAAAGCACTTTACATTGAGTAAACAACCTCAAAGTGCTAGCATATTAAAAAATAAATTAAATAAAATGTAAAAAAAAAATTTTTTACAAAATTAAAAGATAATAAAAAATAAATACAAATAAAAACTAGAACAGCCAAATAGCTAAAACTAGTATGCATATATTTTAAAAAAAAGAAGCTTTTTTTTAAAAAAAAAGGGTTTTAAGCCTTTTTTAAAAGCATCCACAGTCTGTGGTGCCCTCAGGTGGTCAGGGAGACCGTTCCACAGAAAGCCCGGTCTCCCATTGTTCGTAGCCTTGTCCTCAGAGGTTGGAGGAGGTTAGCCTGTCCGAAGCGGAGGTGTCGTGTGGAGGATTTGGGGGAAGAGTAGTTTTTTGAGGTAGAGGGGGGCATTTCCATGGAGGCACTGGTGGGTTAGTAAGGAGACTTTGAATTCAATCCTATATGTTTTCGGTAACACTTTAGTATGGGGAACATATTCTAAGTAACAAAGACTTAATTTAGAGTTTTTTGGACACTAGGGGAACATATTCTAAGCAACAAAGACTTAATTTAGAGTTATTTGGTTAGGGTTAGGGTGAGAGGGTTAGGGCCAGGGTTACATGAATGGAGTTATAATAAGGCCATGCCGAATAAGGCATTAATAAGTACTTAATAATGACTAGTTAAGAGCCAATATGTTACTAATTTGCATGTTAATAAGCAACTAATTAATGGTGTATATGTTCCCCATACTAAAGTTACCATGTTTTTTTACTGGTGCACAAAATGAACCGTGCATGAACATCACCTTGTTCAAAGAGCAAAACCAACACAGTGCATAAACTCACAACAAATTACACACCTGCAAATCAGTCAGCTGTTGCCGTATCCGTAATACGCCGATAGGGAGAAGTTTGTATTTACACGATGAGTCGGGTGTGTTTTGACCTCCGCCGAACCCCTGAGCCCGACTCACCGAACCCCTAGGGTTCCATCAAACCCAGGTTAAGAACCACTGGATTAGAAGTAAGAAGTAAGTTATTTATCAGTAAGTATGTTGCACAACATAGCACAAAAAGAATGTTGTAATTGAGGATTATTCTGCTCATTAGGACTGGCAGAGAGATTCCTGCAAAAGATATTAATCAATATGTTAAATTCAACTTGAGCGCTAATGTTGAGAGCTTAATTAATCCAAATCTGTCCTAGCCAACATGCCTGCAGTTCTTGATTTAACAGGTTCAAATTTCTAAACCAACAAAGTTCATAGAAGTTCCCGTTCTCTCTCCGCCCCTCGCCTGCACACCAGACGATATGAGGACGGCATGAAAAGTCTCTCAGAGCCTCCTTACATCAGTATGTGTGTTCAGCGTCTGCGCCTGCGAGACCTCGGGCAAAACATCCCAGATGATGTTTCAGAAACCCCAAAAACATTTAAAAAGTAGAAGGCAGCTCTTTCCCCACCCCTTTTTTCCTTCTTTACTGCACCGCGGAGAGAGAAAGGCGGAGTGAGCAAGGAGAAGCCAGGAAAAAGAGAGTGACCCAGTTAGAGAAAATTTAAATAGGGATTCCATTTAGAGGGCCACATTAATTGGAGCAGATGCCTTCTCAATTATTAAGAGGCCTCCGAGGGTGTTAGCATGAGCTAAATTTATCCCGCACGGCTTTGACTGGGCTTGTCCGATCTCATGCAGCATCTGCAGACAGAGGAGGGGGGGGGGGGTGCATGGTGTTTCATCCACCAGCATACACATGTCAGACCCACTGAGGCTCAGACATTTCGACCAAAAAAGGAGAGCTGAGGTCATAAAAAGATACACACTGATAAACTAACGTACAAGCATGTAAATGGTAAATGGGTTATACTTGTATAGCGCTTTTCTACCTTCAAGGTACTCAAAGCGCGTTGACACTATTTCCACATTCACCCATTCACACACTGATGGCCATGCAAGGCCCTAACCCAGGGGTCAGCAACCTTTTTGAAAGCAAGAGCTACTTCTTGGGTACTGATTAATGCGAAGGGCTACCAGTTTGATACACACTTAAATAAATTGCCAGAAATAGCCAATTTGCTCACTTTACCTTATCTCTATGTTATTATTAATAATTAATGATATTTACACTTAATTGAACGGTTTAAAAGAGGACAAAACACGAAAAAAATGACAATTAAATTTTGAAACATAGTTTATCTTCAATTTCGACTCTTTAAAATTCAAAATTCAACCGAAAAAAAAAAGAGAAAAACTAGCTAATTCCAATCTTTTTGAAAAAAATTTAAAAAAGAATTTATGGAACATCATTAGTAATTTTTCCTGATTAAGATTAATTTTAGAATTTTGATGACATGTTTTAAATAGGTTAAAATCCAATCTACACTTTGTTAGAATATATAACAAATTGGACCAAGCTATATTTCTAACAAAGACAAATCATTATTTCTTCTAGATTTTCCAGAACAAAAATTTTAAAAGAAATTCAAAAGACTTTGAAATAAGATTTAAATTTGATTCTACAGATTTTCTAGATTTGCCAGAATAATTTTTTTGAATTTTAATCATAATAAGTTTGAAGAAATATTTCACAAATATTCTTCGTCGAAAAAACAGAAGCTAAAATGAATAATTTAATTAAAATGTATTTATTATTCTTTACAATAAAAAAAATAAATTTACTTGAACATTGATTTAAATTGTCAGGAAAGAAGAGGAAGGAATTTAAAAGGTAAAAAGGTATATGTGTTTAAAAATCCTAAAATCATTTTTAAGGTTGTATTTTTTCTCTAAAATTGTCTTTCTGAAAGTTATAAGAAGCAAAGTAAAAAAATTAATGAATTTATTTAAACAAGTGAAGACCAAGTCTTTGAAACATTTTCTTGGATTTTCAAATTCTATTTGAGTTTTGTCTCTCTTAGAATTAAAAATGTCGGGCAAAGTGAGACCAGCTTGCTAGTAAATAAATAACATTTTAAAAATAGAGGCAGCTCACTGGTAAGTGCTGCTATTTGAGCTATTTTTAGAACAGGCCAGCGGGCTACTCATCTGGTCCTTACGGGCTACCTGGTGCCCGCGGGCACCGCGTTGGTGACCCCTGCCCTAACCATTTCAAGCATTTAAGTCCAATCTTAAAACTCATTTGTATACTCTAGCCTTTAAATAGACCCCCTTTTTAGACCAGTTGATCTGCCGTTTCTTTTCTGCTTTGCCCCCCTCTCCTTTGTGGAGAGGGGTGCAAGTTGGGACCCAGGCATACTTGCCAACCTTGAGACCTCCGAATTCGGGAGATGGAGGGGTGGGGGTGTTGGGAGCGTGGTTGCAGGGGCGGGGTTGGGGGGACGTGGTTGAGGTGCAGGCAGCATACCCCTTCCCCTTCGAGCTTTTCTGGATGAAATTAAATTCTTTTTTCCAATCATTTAGGAACTTGCAAGCGTATTTCTTCTTCTTACTCGTCGTCGCCATGTCTCTTCTTCGTTCTGCTTCGTCTCCTTCTTGTTGTGTGTGCAGTTGTGCACTGAGCTCCAAAAGCCGTAGATGTTATTGTAGCGTCCCGGAAGAGTTAGTGCTGCAAGTGATTCTGGGTATTTTTTCTGTTGTGTTACGGTGCGGATGTTCTCCCGAAATGTGGTTGTCACTCTTTTTTGGTGTGGGTTTACAGCAGGGGTCACCAACGCGGTGCCCGCGGGCACCAGGTAGCCCGTAAGGACCAGATGAGTAGCCCGCCGGCCTGTTCTAAAAATAGCTCAAATAGCAGCACTTACCAGTGAGCTGCCTCTATTTTTTAAATTGTATTTATTTACTAACAAGCTGGTCTCGCTTTGCCCGACATTTCTAATTCTAAGAGAGACAAAACTCAAATAGAATTTGAAAATCCAAGAAAATATTTTAAAGACTTGGTCTTCACTTGTTTAAATAAATTCATTATTTTTTTTACTTTGCTTCTTATAACTTTCAGAAAGACAATTTTAGAGAAAAAATACAACCTTAAAAATGATTTTAGGATTTATAAACACATATACCTTTTTACCTTTTAAATTTCTTCCTCTTCTTTCCTGACAATTTAAATCAATGTTCAAGTAAATTAAAATTTTTTATTGTAAAGAATAATACATACATTTTAATTTAATTCTTCATTTTAGCTTCTGTTTTTTCGACGAGGAATATTTGTGAAATATTTCCTCAAACTTATTATGATTAAAATTCAAAAAAAATATTCTGTAAAATCTAGAAAATCTGTAGAATCAAATTTAAATCTTATTTCAAAGTCTTTTGAATTTCTTTTAAAATTTTTGTTCTGGAAAATCTAGAAGAAATAATGATTTGTCTTTGTTAGAAATATAGCTTGGTCCAATTTGTTATATATTCTAACAAAGTGTAGATTGGATTTTAACCTATTTAAAACATGTCATCAAAATTCTAAAATTAATCTTAATCAGGAAAAATTACTAATGATGTTCCATAAATTATTTTTTTAAGTTTTTCTCTTTTTTTCGGTTGAATTTTGAATTTTAAAGAGTCGAAATTGAAGATAAACTATGTTTCAAAATTTAACTGTCATTTTTTTCGTGTTTTCTCCTCTTTTAAACCGTTCAATTAAGTGTAAATATCATTAATTATTAATCATAACATAGAGTTAAAGGTAAATTGAGCAAATTGGCTATTTCTGGCAATTTATTTAAGTGTGTATCAAACTGGTAGCCCTTCGCATTAATCAGTACCCAAGAAGTAGCTCTTGGGTACTGAAAAAGGTTGGTGACCCCTGGTTTACAGTGTGGCGCATATTTGTAACAGTGTTAAAGTTGTTTATACAGCTACCCTCAGTGTGACACGTATGGCTGTTGACCAAGTATGCCTTGCATTATCATTAAACAAGTTAAAAGATCATACAATGTGTCAGAATTTCTTGATATCTTCGAGTAAAGACCATTGTTAAACCCGTCCAATGCTCTATTATGTGACTGGGCCGGTACGCTGTTTATATGGAGGAAAAGCGGACACCTGGACAGCATGCGGCTGTTAAGGGGTGAAGGTTTCAGGTGAGAGAGGACGTTAAATGCAGTGTCTCTAAGGCACGTCCCCAATATTGTTGTCTGGGTGGAAATCGGGAGAAATTCGGGAGAATGGTTGTCCTAGGAGATTTTTGGGAGGGGCACTGAAATTCGTGAGTCTACCGGAAAAATCAGGAAGGTTGGCAAGTATGGACCCAGGGTGGACCATTCATCTGTGCTTCAGTTGGGAACGTGTCTGCGCTGCTGACCTGTCTCCACTCAAGATGATCTCCTGCTGGCCCCACTATGGACTGGACTCTCACACTATTAACTAGATCCACTATGGACTGGACTCACACAATACTATGGTAGATCCACTCGACGTCCATTGTAAACTTTGATTGATTGAACCACGACCATGTCGTTGTGGCTTGTGCAGCCCTTTGAGACACTTGTGATAAAGGGCTATATAAGTCAACTTTGATTGATTGATTGAACCACGACCCATCAGGAGCAAGGGTGAAGTGTCTTGTTCAAGGACACAACGGATGTGGCTAGGTTGGTAGAAGGTGGGGATCGAACCAGGAACCCTCAAGTTGCTGGCACGGCCACTCTCCCAACGGCGCCACGCCGTCCCCGGCAATGCCCAAAGAAGAGACTTGAAAAATAATAATGTACGTGAATCCAAGATGGATCTCAGTTTTGTGTTGCCTTTCTCTGGCCTCTTTCACCACAGAAGAATTATTAAACATCGGACAGTCCTCTACCAAACTTTTTTACCGGTTCTCATTGAACCAGAAAGTAACACAGAGATTATTTGTCCTTAAACTGAGGCAGCGGGAATTATGCACACTACATCCAGCCATCCATCTGGTGAATGTCCCCTCCCTGGCTAATAAGAGAGACAAACTGCTGCTCCTAAACACCAGAAACACAGATTTTTACAGATCCGTCACCCTGTGTTTCACAGAAACCAGGCTCAGTGAACACATCCCGGATAGCTCACCACACCTTCCAGACTTTCGGAGCTGACCGCGTTAAAGAGCTCTCAGGGAAGACAACGGGAGGCAGTATATGCTTTCACATAAACAAAAGTTGGTGTACAGATGTCACCGTGTTGAAGCAGACGTGAAGCCCACCACGGGTGTTCTACTTGTTTATTATGGTCGGTGTTTACATCCCACCTGGCTGACCATATTGCAGACATGGAGAAAAAAACATCCCGACTCCCTGCTCATGCTTTCGGGGGATTTTAAACAGAGCAAGTTTAACCCATGAACCCCCCACTGTCACGGCCCGGGCGCATTCAGAGCGCACCTCCAAGAGCACGCCAGGCGCGTGCCAGTCCGGCTGCAGCAAGCAGCTGCAATCAATCGCCAGCAATCAACGCACCTGTCGCTGATGATGAGACCTGCCTTTTTAAGCCAGCACAACCTGCTATCCGGTGCCAGAACGTAGTCACTGTTCCAGTACAGTGAGCCGACTAACCAACCTCTACGCATTCTCTCTCTGTGTTTCTCCCCCTTCGTGTTAATTGGTCTCGTGTCCTCCTTGTCATTTCTAGCAGCAAACCTTCGTTCCCACGTGATGAGCTGTGGGTCTCGTCACCTTGTGTTCCCGTCTGGTTCTCTGGCTGCCCCATTTGAAACTCGACCTCCCGCCATGACACGGACTTTGATGCCTCTCTCTTCCCCTTGACGTCACGTCAGTCTCACGGATCTCCGAGCTTGTCTTGCCCCCCCTGGAGTTCCGCACAGCTTGCTCAACACTCCCGGTAACAATCGCCAGTTATTTCACACACATTTTGGACTAGTACACACACTACATTTATTTTATTTATATATATATATATATATATATATATATATATATATATATATATATATATATATATATATATATATATATATATATATATATATATATACACACACACACACACAAATATATATATATATATATATGCCCCTCCAGGGGAGCTAACACATTGGACCACTGCTACACAGTAATAAAGGACTCTTTTCGCTCTGTAATCCGTGCAGTTTTACGACTCTCTGGTCACTGCCTATTACAACTCATCCCAATCTATAGGCAGCAGAAGTTAAAAACTGCTAAGCCTGTAGTACGGCCTGTAAAGAGATGATCAAAGGAATCAATGCAACAGTTACAGGTGTTACAGAGGTGTGTCGTATAATTTCTGACCTTTTGACCTATATTTCTTGTCTATTAAGAATGTCCGCTCATTTTCAATTCTCTTCTATTTTGTGCCATTGAATGGACCAGTCGGAGACAATGTTCAACACAATCTTTGAAGCATTCCTTTGTGGTCAACCTGCACACACCTTGTAATGACCTGCTTACGAACTGTGCCCTGACATTCAATACTGCACAGAAGGAAATTCCTGATGTTGCCTGACAGCACGACATCAGCTGACAACTACTGGGGACGCCTCCCAGGAACGAATGGAGGACGGGGACTGCTCCAACTGTCCTAGCACTGGCTGACTGAGGTGCGTCCGTGTGCCCTGCCACCCAAACCGCCAAAGTGTATGATCACCAATTAGACGACTCATAATAGGAGCCTTATGACTCTTATATATGGTGGGACTCAAGGTATGGCCGCTCATGTGAACTATCCTTACAACAATTAGCATGGTATAAGATGGACAACTAATGACCCACATTGTTCCTTTGCTCTCTGTCCTGCCTACGAAACCAAAAATTTAGGTCAAATGATAAAAACAGGGCGTAGCCGCCGCTGATTGAACCGATACGCAAATACCACATTTTCAATTATTTCGGTTGTCTGTTAAAAACATAGCTACGGGCTGCAATTTGGACATTCCTGCTGTAGGCTACAAGGAGCTAGCAGCTACACAACAGCTGAGCTAAAATAACATTTAAGCATATCAAATATTTATAGTTGCTTATTACATACACAAAGTCGCAGAGAAACAGAAGTCTGTAGAAAGTATTCAGTAACAAACGTGTCCGCATTATTAAACTTTCTACCACAGGAAACATACTGAACAAATACAGCAGTTACTGTCAGACTCTAATCCGGATTACCTTGTCTATCAGAGACATGGTTAAAACCCACAACACCTTTTTTAATTAATGTCCCGGGGGACAAGATTACAGAAAAGACAGATCGAGTGACAAAGGGGGGAGAAATTATGATTTATGAAAGGGAAAACATTAAAAGTAGATCAAGTTGAGTATGTTAAAATTTAATTTAATTTAATTTTCCTTAGAAATGTATTTCAAGGTAATTGTAGTATACCGACCGACCACATCTAAAGACATTTTTCTCGATTCATTTTCAGACATCCTCAAACAGCATAGTATGAAAGAAGTAACGTCATGGGGGACGTTAATCTGGACTGGTTAAATAAGACGCGTAGAAAGAAACTTAAGGATATTATAAACGGCTTCTACATGATACAAATGATAAGCAGCCCTACTAGAATTACAATTGGATGACAAAAATCAAAGAGATCATCTGTAAATACACGAATACAAAACCAGAAAGACGAGTGCTAAAATAAAAATACCTTGGATTAATAAAACAATTTGGATTCTAATAAAAACATCGGGACTCAGCTCTCTTAAGAGCAATTATAACAGGTCTAAATACAGATCGTATGATTTAAAAAGTTTTGAGGAACAAAGTTACAATGTTTATGCGGAAGTCTAAGGCTGACTTTCAGTTAGAATTAAAGGCCTACTGAAACCCACTACTACCGACCACGCAGTCTGATAGTTTATATATCAATGATGAAATCTTAACATTATAACACATGCCAATACGGCCGGGTTAACTTATAAAGTGACATTTTAAATTTGCCGCTAAACTTCCGGTTCGAAACGCCTCTGAGGATGACGTATGCGCGTGACGTAGCCCGACGAACACGGGTATGCCTTCCACATTGAAGCCAATATGAAAAAGCTCTGTTTTCATTTCATAATTCCACAGTATTCTGGACATCTGTGTTCGTGAATCTGTTTCAATCATGTTCATTGCATTATGGAGAAGGAAGCCAAGCAAGCAAAGAAGAAAGTTGTCGGTGCGAAATGGACGTATTTTTCGAACGTAGTCAGCCACAACAGTACACAGCCGGCGCTTCTTTGTTTACATTCCCGAAAGATGCAGTCAAGATGGAAGAACTCGGATAACAGAGACTCTAACCAGGAGGACTTTTGATTTGGATACACAGACGCCTGTAGAGAACTGGGACAACACAGACTCTTACCAGGATTACTTTGATTTGGATGACAAAGACGCAGACGTGCTACTGTGAGTATGCAGCTTTGGCTTTTTTTTGCGTATGTACGTAACTTTTTTAAAATATATAAGCTTTATGAACCTTGGGTTAGGTGAACGGTCTTTTGGGCTGAGTGATTGTGTGTGTTGATCATGTGTTTGAATTGTATTGGCGTGTTCTATGGAGCTAGGAGCTAGCAGAGGAGCTAGGAGCTAGCATAACACGTACCGTACCGTAAGTGCGCGTCACGTACGTAACTTTTTAAAAATATATAAGCTTTATGAACCTTGGGTTAGGTGAACGGTCTTTTGGGCTGAGTGATTGTGTGTGTTGATCGGGTGTTTGAATTGTATTGGCGTGTTCTATGGAGCTAGGAGCTAGCAGAGGAGCTAGGAGCTAGCATAACAAACACGCAGGTGTTATTATGCAGGATTAATTTGTGGCATATTAAATATAAGCCTGGTTGTGTTGTGGCTAATAGAGTATATATATGTCTTGTGTTTATTTACTGTTGTAGTCATTCCCAGCTGAATATCAGGTACCGTGAGTATGCAGCCTTGGCTGCTAAACATTCGATAACTTGACCGTATGTGCGCGTCACGTACGTAACTTTTTAAAAATATATAAGCTTTATGAACCTTGGGTTAGGTAAACGGTCTTTTGGGCTGAGTGATTGTGTGTGTTGATCAGGTGTTTGAATTGTATTGGCGTGTTCTATGGAGCTAGGAGCTAGCAGAGGAGCTAGGAGCTAGCATAACAAACACGCAGGTGTTTTTATGCAGGATTAATTTGTGGCATATTAAATATAAGCCTGGTTGTGTTGTGGCTAATAGAGTATATATATGTCTTGTGTTTATTTACTGTTGTAGTCATTCCCAGCTGAATATCAGGTCACCCCCGGCTCTCACAGCATCTTCCCTATCTGAATAGCTTCAACTCCCCACTAGTCCTTCACTTGCACTTTACTCATCCACAAATCTTTCATCCTCGCTCAAATTAATGGGGAAATTGTCGCTTTCTCGGTCCGAATCTCTCTCACTTCATGCGGCCATCATTGTAAACAATAGGGAACTTTGCGTATATGTTCAACTGACTACGTCACGCTACTTCCGGTAGGTGCAAGCCTTTTTTTTATCAGATACCAAAAGTTGCAATCTTTATCGTCGTTGTTCTATTTTAAATCCTTTCAGCAAAAATATGGCAATATCGCGAAATGATCAAGTATGACACATAGAATAGATCTGCTATCCCCGTTTAAATAAAAAAAATTCATTTCAGTAGGCCTTTAATCAAAGCTGCAAAAGGGAACATTAGACAGTTATGGAAAACCATGTACAAATTTACGGGAAGAGAGCAAACAAGAAACAACACTATAACATTAAATATCAATGGCGCTACTATTGCAGACAGTCTGGACATAAGTAATCATTTTAATGAACATTTCATCCAGTCTGTACAAACCCTGAATTAAAAAGTCCCTCAAAATCAGTGCAAATTGTCATTTATTCAGGATTGAGTTTGAGTTTGAGTTTATTTCGAACATGCAAGCATACAACATGATACATCACAATTTCCAGTTTCTTTTCAACATGTTCGAAAAGGAGTAGGAAGAAGCAGAGCTTATTTAATCCTACCCCTTTTCTTTACATAACAGTTGCAAAACTTTTTGTTCACTTCCTGTTCACAATTTTTTCACAATAACTCCATAAGTAATTACAATAAAAATAAATAAGTAAATAATAGTAAGAATTTAATAATAATAATTGGTGAAGTAAGTCATATTTCATATGATGAGATAAGTAAGATTACTTTAAGAATGAATGAATGGATGGATTAAATATATTGAGAATGTTTGTCATGGTTCTTCTTCTTTGTACTTTGTAAACACTTTAAGTTTGAAGAGTTTATTGAAGTGTATCATATTAGTACATTGTTTGATTGCTTTGCTTAATCCATTCCATAATTTAATTCCACATACTGATATACTGAAGGTCTTAAGTGTTGTACGTGCAAACAAATGTTTTAAATTACGTTTTTCTCCAAGATTATATTTCTCCTCTTTTTTTGAGAAGAATTGTTGTATATTCTTGGGTAGCAGGTTATAGTTTGCTTTGTGCATAATTTTAGCTGTTTGCAAATTCACTATGTCGTGGAATTTCAGTATTTTTGATTCAATAAATAAAGGGTTTGTATGTTCTCTATATCCAACATTATGTATTATTCTGACTGATCTTTTTTGTAACACCGTTAATGAATGAAGTGTACTTTTGTAATTATTTCCCCATATTTCTACACAGTAGCTCAGATATGGTAACACTAGTGAGCAGTAGAGAATATGAAGGGATTTTTGGTCTAGAACATGTTTTGCTTTATTCATTATTGACGTGTTTCTTGCAACTTTATGTTGTATATTTTTTACGTGAGATTTCCAGTTCAATTTATCATCAATCATTATACCTAGAAATTTGGTTTCGTTTACTCTTTCAATTTCTATTCCGTCTATTTGTATTTGTGTTTGACTTTCTCTTCTACTGTTACCAAATAGCATTATTTTAGTTTTACTAAGATTCAACGATAGTCTGTTTTTGTCAAACCATCTTTTTAATTTGTTAATTTCTTCTGTTATTATTTGTATTATCTCCTGGATGGACTAATTATCAGACTCACGATCTAGAGATATATATATGGGTTGGACACTATCTTCCTAAAAACTTATAAGGATTGTATTATTGCTCGTATAACAACGATTGATAAATAAATTAATAACGGAAAACACTTTCCCTGCCACGTCGAGAAACTGCTACTATAATTAAATCCATAAAGCAGGAAATAAAGAAGACCAGAACATGTACAGACCAATTGGCCTTCTCCACGTTATAACAAAAGGAATAGAACATTTGAAGTTAAAAGGTGGCTTTGGAGCAATCAAGGCTGCTCACACGGTCACTAAGAGGACCATTATGTAGACCAGGGGTGTCAAACTCATTTTAGGTCGGGGGCCACATGGAGAAAAACCTACTCCCAAGTGGGCCAGACATGTAAAATCACGGCACGATAACTTAAAAATAAAGACAGCCTCAGATTGTTTTCTTTGTTTAAAAATAGAACAAGCACATTCTGAAAATGTACAAATCATATTGTTGTTGGTTTTTTTTACACTTACATGTTGCGGTTAATAGCATTCTATCTTTATTTGTCGTTATTTATATTTTCTGAATAAATTATGCGATAATGTTCATCAGTCAACTCATTGGTGTTCATTTTCAATCTATCAAGATAACAAAAATTATATGAAAACCAAATTACAGCATGTTATGTAGTTTGATCATTTACCTCGACTGATGTACTAACATCATGTGGTTTATTTTGTACATACACTACCGTTCAAACAATTTTGTGGAATAGCCTTCATTTCTAAGAACAAGAATAGACCGTCGAGTTTCAGATGACAGTTCTCTTTTTCTGGCCATTTTGAGCGTTTAATTGACCCCACAAATGTGATGCTCCAGAAACTCAATCTGCTCAAAGGAAGGTCAGTTTTGTAGCTTCTGTAACGAGCTAAAGTGTTTTCAGATGTGTGAACATGATTGCACAAGGGTTTTCTAATCATCAATTAGCCTTCTGAGCCAATGAGCAAACACATTGTACCATTAGAACACTGGAGTGATAGTTGCTGGAAATGGGCCTCTATACACCTACGTAGATATTGCACCAAAAACCAGACATTTGCAGCTAGAATAGTCATTTACCACATTAGCAATGTATAGAGTGTATCTCTTTAAAGTTAAGACTAGTTTAAAGTTATCTTCATTGAAAAGTACAGTGCTTTTCCTTCAAAAATAAGGACATTTCAATGTTACCCCAAACTTTTGAACGGTAGTGTATGTAGCATCATCTACAAAGATTCACTGTTATGTGGATCCACTATGGACTGTACTTAGTTGGGGGGTTACCCACATATGCGGTCCTCTCCAAGGTTTCTCATAGTCATTCACATCGACGTCCCTTATGTGGGCTCTGTGCCGAGGATGTCGTTGTGTCTTGTGCAGCCCTTTGAGACTTTTGTGATTTAGGGCTATATAAATAAACATTGATTGATTGATTGATTGATTGAAAGAATGTCCATTGCGACATCCAGTGGACACATTTCGAACAGCGGTTTATTTCATTCAAATATTTCAGGTTAATTGTTATACTTAGCAAACTCATCCCGCGGGCCGGATAAAACCTGTTCGCGGGCCTGATCCGGCCCTCGGGCCGTACGTTTGACACCCCTGATGTAGACACATCAATTTAATGAGTATTATATTTATCCATGTGAGCATTTTTGTTGTAGATTGGGAGGTATGGCTGTTAAAATCTTGGTTGTTGTTACGAATGATGACAGATGTGAACAAGAGCATGTATTGTCTTTGTGTGATGATTTAAATACGGTGTGGTTGTATTGTATATTAAGAATGTGTCCATGAAGAGGCATTTTATGATTTTTCCTAAAATTGATTACATGCTACAGTAGGATTATTTTTTGATTAATTATTGATTATTATACACTCCAACACTAATGGAGGATTGGACAAAATTTGAAGTAGTTAAAAGTTAGTGCCGCACTATTTCATTCATTTATTAATAACATTCTTTCTTTTCCTACTCAGTCATGACAAAAGAAGAGGAAAACCTTCCGGGATTTGTGATAGAAACGGCAGTCTAGTATGAAGATGATGAGATCATTCCGACAGAATTTGAAATGAGGAGTCAAACTTTGTGATGAATTCATTGTCTCTGCGAGGAGGCACAAATAGCAAACCCTGAAAAGTAAACTACTGCCAAAAAAAAAAAAAAACAGAAAGAAAAATGATATTTTGCTCACCGACTCGAGACTATGATTCTTTTTTCTGACTCGGCGAGTGAGGTGATGAGACTTGTCACTTCCAGAAAATTGACTTTTTGTTCATCATTCCTTTATTTACGTGTGCCGCTTTTGCTTGTGTCCGTTCTCATACAGAAAATTGTCAGCCGCGTTCAGCTGTATCATGTGCCAATTACGCCGGCACAAGTCCCCTCTGGGCGAGTCTCACTAAGCAGTCGCCCCGGTAACGCCTGCGGGCAGTTATTTTAGGCCTAACAGGATCTGGGTTCCCATCGACATTAATTGGAAGTGAAACATAACAGCACTTTCCATAGTCAAGGCGACATGAAAAAGTGATATACTCAGATCTGGTGACGTTTCCTTGCATAAAAGACATACAGTAGAATGCTTTAGCGCAGAGTTTCTTCAAACCAGGGGTGTCCAAAGTGCAGCCCGGGGGCCATTTGCGGCCCGCAGCTAATTGTTTACCGGCCCGCCACACATTCTGGAAATACTATTGTAAAAATAAAAAAGTACATTAAAAAAAAGTGGAATGAGGTGAAATCTAACGAGAAAAAGTTGCAATGTTGACACAAAAGCTGCCATTTTTCTTTTGTCTTTCTTTATTTTTCTTTTTTTGCCATTGCTCAAAAAATAATAATAATGACAGAAAAATTCCATGTTATAATGAATTATTTTCAGGGCTCCAATGACTTCAACTATTTCACTTTAAAATGTTTTATGTGGTAAATATTGCCTACATTGTGTAGTAGCCATATAAAAACATCAAAGTTTTCTTTGACAAAAGTGCATAAAACAAACAAAATAATAGTTCCAGCATAAAATCGACAGATATATCTGAAGTTGATCTCGTAACTTAAGTGTTAAAAGTCAAAGAAAATCCTAATGAAAATGTATCACTTTATGAGTGGGGCACCTTTTGGATCCCAAATATATTTAGTGATTTTTTATTTATCTTTTCACTGTGATTACTCAAAAATATGAAATAATTAAAATCAACGGTGTCCTGCATTATTGATATTTTAGGGCTCTAATTACTAAATACTGCATATTTCAGTTTTACTATAAAAAAAACTATGTTTTTTTTTTATTTGTATTACTTTATATCAGCTTGAAATTGATATAGAGATTTACTGTAAGCGTTAAATAATTTAAAAAAAATAATAATCTGACTTATTTTTAACATTTTAATGACTGAGACCCTTTATGGTCACCGAGACCCCTAAAGGTAAACTAAATAAAAAATCCATATATTTTGTTATGGTTTGAAAATGAAAAATATCAAAATGGCCCCCACATGCTTTAATTTTTCCGTGTGCGGCCCTCAGTGGAAAAAGTTTGGACACCCCTGCTTTAAACAGTGTGACGGGTCCACCTGGGGGGTCTGATGAGGTGTCATGGGGGCCGTGAGAGCCAATGAATAAATTATTCTGACTAATTATTCTAATTCATACCAAAGGTGTTCTATCGGGGTCAGGTCAGGACTCTGTGCAGGCCAGTCAAGTTCATCCACACCAGACTATGTCATCCATGTCTTTATGAACCTTGCTTTTTGCACTGGTGCACAGTCATGTTGGAAGAGGAAGGGGACCGCTCCAAACACCGCTCCGAGTGTGAAACTCTGCAACCTTGTGGACAGCCTTCCCAGAAGAGTTGAAGCTGTAATAGCTGCAAAAGGTGGACCGACATCATATTGAACCCTGTGGGTTAGGAATGGGATGGCACTTCAAGTTCATATGCGAGTTAAGGCAGGTGGCCAAATACTTTTGGCAATATAGTGTATAACAAACTAAAAATAGCTCTCAGGTTTACCCAATGGCGGGCCGTGTGTTTCCCACCTAGGCCTTCAGTGATGTCCACCTACTCAGTGGCCTAGTGGTTAGAGTGTCCGCCCTGAGATCGGTAGGTTGTGAGTTCAAAGTCATACCAAAGACTATAAAAAAAATGGGACCCATTACCTCCCTGTTTGGCACTCAGCATTGAGGGTTGGAATTGGGGGTTAAATCACCAAAAAATGATTCCCGGGCGCGGCACTGCTGCTGCCCACTGCTCCCCTCACCTCCCAGGGGGTGAACAAGGGGATGGGTCAAATGCAGAGGACAAATTTCACCACACCTAGTGTGTGTGTGTGTGTGACAATCATTGAATTGAAAGATTTGCGTCAACCTGAGACACAAAATCGTTTTGATAGTAGGCTAACATAGCTAATATAGACACTTACATATACATTCGCTGTATACATATACATTCGCTGTACATACATATACATTCGCTGTACACACATATACACATACTGTACATATACATTCACTGTACAAGCACACATACACATACTGTACATATTCAAGTACATATGCACACATACACTCATGCACATAATCACGTTTCATCAAACATATATTAACGTTGTTGCCCTAGGGTAAACTGGGTATAACACATGGCACACTGACAAAGCTTAACCTATTGTTACTATAATAATCTACAAGGTTAAGGTTGCTTCTCTTTCTTCCCCTCCATTTTTCTGCATTCTTTCGTATCTCAAGTTATCATTACGTATATGTATTGTTGCATTTGAACAATTGTATTGTTGATAATAAAGGTAAAGTACTGGTATTGTTTATTATCAATAGCACTATTTCTATTGGTATTCATATTACTCCATGTTTAGTGTAATAATGCTCATTGTCATTTCTGTATTTTTTTTTAATTTTAAATTTTCGCTAACTGCTTATTTGCTATTACTTTTACCATCATATTTGTACATGTCGTATTTGCTGATGTTGCTCTGTTGTTGTTGTTGTTGTTTTTGTCTCTCTGTCTAATCCCCCTCTTGTCCCCACAATTCCCCCCTCTGTCTTCCTTTTTCTCTCTTTCTATCCCCTCCTGCTCCGGCCCGGCTGCACCAAATGATAATATAAATACATTTAATAAAGTCAAAATACAAGTAAGGCAACAAGAGAAGTATCCTACACTTCTCTTTTGTAAAGTAAATCTGAACAGCCGATATGGGCATCTACATCTGCTATATGATTTGCCCGAGAAGCTGGGCAGGACATTATAAAAAAAAATAATAATAATAATAATAATAATAATAATAATAATAATAATAATAATATAGACACTTACATAATGTGTTGCCTTCATTATAACACTTATACAAGACTTTTAATTTTTTTTCTGCTACAGACATTTTTTTTTTCTTGTTTTTTTGGTCCTATATGGCTCTTTCAACATTTTAGGTTGCCAACCCCTGGCCTAAAGGACCCCCTCGGGACAGAATTCTCAACACGCTGCGGTATCACTTACTTGTTGTCGTTTTGCTTGAGGATCGCCAGGTTGCAGCGGGTGAGTGTTTGAATGAGCAACTAATGAAATATGCGCTGCGTGTATACGCTACGTCAAAGTAAACAAACAAACTCAAAGCCGACGCATGCATCAAACCGCTGGCTCGAACCCGTAAAACAAAAACAAAACAGCGCCACTTTTGTACTTTCTTTTCATTTCAAATCTAAAGTTCAATACTGAGCGGTTGAAAACAACTGCTGCTGGCATCTCTTGTGTGCAGCCAGCGCACCTGTGTCAGATTGATTATCAAGGCCTCAGCCTGCATTGATTGCATCACCGCTCAAAACCAACAAAAATGTGACATTTGCAGTTTCTCTTTAGATGGCTCCAACAATGTCTATAACTTGTGGATGACAGAGCAGACAGGGAACAATAAGGAAGCATTTGATGGTGTTTCTTTCTGTCATCATAATTAATTATTACCATTATTCGCTATAGTTAATCAAAACAGTACTGTGATCGGACAACACGTCTGAGTATGGGCTTTTACTGCTATCCTGTGTCTATGTTCAAGTGCGGTATAAAACAAGTAAAACATCAGCACAGTATTTGTTTTGCAATTTTTGTGAAAAATAACACATTAAAAAAATCACAACAATTCAATGTCATCAGGGCAGGGATGTCCAAAGTGCGGCCCGGGGGCCATTTGCGGCCCGCAGGTCATTTTTTAATGGCCCCACGGCCCATTTTAAAATACGATTCAAAAAATTAAAAACATAAAAAGTGGTATGAAAGAGCAAACAGGTGAAATGTAACAAGAAAATGTTGCAATGTTTACTCTGATAACACAAAGCTGCCATGCAGGCTGTTTCTTTCTTTAAAAAATAATAATGAATCAAAATCAATGTTATTATGAATTATTGACCTATCCAAAGCTCCAATTACGTCACATTAAACATTGCACTTTGAGATATTTTTGGGGGAAAATGTTGCATATTTTGTGTTTGCCTTATAAAAAATTGAGCTTTTTTTTTTTTTTTTAAAAAGAAGGGCCTAAAACGAACAAACAAAAAACATAAACAACAATACAACGTATAATTGACGGATAAATCTGAAGTTGATCTCAAGATTATTGTGTTGAAAATGAGTAGGACCCTTTTGGTTCCCCAATAATTTTTGTGCGATTTGTTTTTAAGTGTCATTGCTCAAAAAATAATAATGAATTAAAATCAATGGTGTTATGAGTTATTGACCTTTTTAAGGCTCCAATTATTATATAATCTGAAATATTCCTCTTAAAAATTCTATTGGGTGAAAATATTGCATATTTTGTGTTTTTTCCATAAAAAAAAACAGGGTTTTCTTTGACAAAAAGAGCATACAACTTAAATCTTGAAAAACATTATATTGACAGATAGACCTAATGTTGATCTAGAGATAATAATACTGAATAATGACACGTTTTAAATATATTTTGGACCAAAACCCTTTGGTCCTGAGTGGAGGCCTTAATATATATTTTTTATACATATATTGTATTGGTTTATAAAATAAAAAAATTTCAAAATGGCCCCCGCTAGCTTTGATTTTTCAGTGTGCGGCCCTCAGTGGAAAAAGTTTGGACACCCCTGCATTAGGGGAGAAACGTACTGAAGTGAATTAATCAACTCATATCATGTTTTGCTTACGGTGAAGATGTATATCCGACTTGGAGAAGGCAAACCACCAAGTTTAATTAAATAGTGGTATTTCAGTTTGAGCACATAATAAGATAAGACCCTTCAGTTTGATATTCGCAGGTGGATTGGATCACATCTCTAATTGGGACTTCAGAATGCAAAAGTGATAGCAGTATCCTTGAGAAGAGACTACCTGTCTTGCTCAAAGCCAAAATTTAAGTTAGGACTTAAATCAGTTGTTTTCAAGACACTTTCACATGAACATCTCCTTAAATGGTCAGGTTGTGTTCTTCTGAATTAACACACACCCAGACGCAGGAAGAAGGAATATAAGACTGTGGTTCAGCCTCATTTTTTTTTAACTTAACCTCCTCCAGGTACTGCAGTCCTGATTAATGACACTCGCTTGTAATAAAGCAACTTTTTGTTCAGCAAAGCGTCACCGACGTCTCTTTTGATCCATCCGCTCCGCCCGGAAATACACTTCACATAAAATTACAAAAATCCATATGATCAGGTTCTTAATAACATTTTAATTAAGACATTAATTAATATTTGTGTCACCCTGGCACAAAAGGTGTACATTCTAATAGACATGACAAAAAAATAACTGGCAACCACTGCTTCAGACGTATCGCCTACATCAGGGGTGTCAAAGTAGTTTTTATTGAGGGCCACACCGCAGTCATGGCTGCCATTAGAGGGCCGCTTGTAACTCTAAATAATTAATTAATTTGCCTATGAATTTAAATATTTAAAAAAAAATTTTACGTGGATTTAATCACAGTTTTTTACAGAAAAAAACTGGAAGCTTAGTTGCCAGACTTTTACTGTAAAATATATGGTGTTTTTTTCAAATTGTTATTTTTTACGACATATTACTGTAAATAGAAATACATTACCGCTGTTTAATTTTATTTTGGCAACTCAGCTGCCAGTTTTTTTTTTTACCTTAGTAAACTGTAATAGCAAAAAATCATCAACCGTGGATTTTACAGTAAAAAACAAACAAAAAACTGACAGAATTTTACTGTAAAAAAACAAACATTGGTCGTTTTTTTCCAACTTACAGTAATATGCTGTAAAAAACTCGCAAAATTTTTAAGTAAAATCCATTGGTCATTTTTATAGTGTACAATTTGATGGATAACCTGCTTTGAAATCTTAAGTTAAGCAGATATTTAAGTATTTATTTGGATTATTCAAAAAAGTTAAATAATATAATATTTGTTACACTATTGGACACTATTGTTTTCCCCTGCCAAACTAAAAAAAAACAACCCTAATACCTTTAGTAAGAAAATAATAAATTAAAGAAAGAAAATATAAGGTATTTTTATTGACACATTATTTCCAGGCTTTTGCAGGCCACATAAAATGATGTGGAGGGCCAGATCTGGCCCGCGGGCCTTGAGTTTGATACCTGTGGCCTACATCATCGCAACTGTCAACTGTTAGGCAGCAAATAGCACTGCAGACTTTGGACCTTTTCCATTCATTACTCCAGTGACGTATGGCCTCGTTTGGAATATTCTGCTGTAGTGTTGATTCCTCATTTGCCACTATGCAAGCCTAAACTGGCAAGTGATTTCATGCATTTCTAATTATGCAAATCAAATCAAAATGCCTCCATCAGCAACCACTTGCAAATGAGGCGACAGCACACGCATACAAAAATAAAAAAAATAAAACATTTGCACTGAGTTATAGAAAAAAGGAAAAGCCTGAATGGATGAATGGATTCAAATATTTGAATGGAAAATGCAATACTCCCTGTAAGATGAAACCTTCAGTGTTGATACTGCTAATAACTGGCAATACTATGTTTTCTTTTACATAGACTTAACATAATTGCATTGCAGTCTTTAAAAAACAAGTATAATTTTAAATCTGACAGTGATTGTCTACAAATACAAAAAAAGTCTATGCAAAGATTTGTATTTCACTTCGTAAATGTATTTTTCATGAACATATGTGAGCTTAAATCAAATTCAATCCAAAATATGTATTTTCCTATTCCAATTGAATTAAAGAAAAGTATACCAATTGAAGCCGATGTCTTTAGTAAAAAAGATTTTTGAGCATTTTTGGGCCATCAGGACCTGCAAAGCATTCTCTGCTGGCCTTTACCTGCTCAGTGGCCTTGGTTAGAGTGAAATTATTCCCAAGTGCGGCCACCGCTGCTCCTCACTGCTCCCCTCACCTCCCAGGGGGTGAA
This sequence comes from Entelurus aequoreus, assembly GCF_033978785.1. Classification (NCBI taxonomy): domain Eukaryota; kingdom Metazoa; phylum Chordata; class Actinopteri; order Syngnathiformes; family Syngnathidae; genus Entelurus; species Entelurus aequoreus. Next base: position 51,780,923 of record NC_084747.1, on the reverse strand, counting down.
TAATGGGGATGGGTCAAATGCAGAGAGTAATCTCACCCCACCAAGTGTGTGTGTGTGTGACTATCGTTGGGACTTTAACTTTAAAAACTATCAGAAGAACTGAACCACTTCAATTCTGATATTTGGTCAATGAAATGTTATACATTTATTCCCAACAATCTTAATTTTGGAGAGTGTCCATTGGCTAAATTTCTTCCAGCACATTTATGTCAGATTTCAGCTTTTTTGTGTTACCATGTCCTAGTGACTCCCTGGACCTCTTTCATATATGTGTTAAAATGGAAAAAGATGAAGAAAAAAAAAAATTGTTTGTTTTAATATATTTTCTGTAGGAGAACAAACATGACACAAACCTTCCTAATTGTTAGAAATCCCACTGTTTGTATTAAACACGCTTCACTGCTGAGAGCATTTGGCAAGCACCGTTTTGTCCTACGAGTTTCAGCGATCCTTGAACTCATCGCAGTTTGTTTACATGTACAACTTCCTCCGATGCTGCCACAGAAAGACGTGTTTTATGCCACTTTGTCTCAGTTTGTCCACCAAACGTTTTATCCTGTGCGTGAAAGCACAAAGGTGAGCTTTGTTGATTTTTATTGATTTGCCGGAGTGCTTATCAGGCATATTTGGTCAATCCATGACTGCAAGCTAATCGATGCTAACATGCTATTTAGGCTAACTGTATGTACATATTGCATCATTATGACTCGTTTGCAGGTATATTTAAGCTCATTTAATTTCCTTTACTTACCTCTGTGTATTTAATTTATGATTGCATGTCTCATGACACATTATCTGTATGTAATACTGGCTGCGTTTCTCACAGTTGTTTGTGTGCCATGTTGTTCCAGACCACAGCAAACGCTACCCAGCTTGCAAAGATTGTAATAAATCTAATAGAAGAAGACAGCCTGCCGTTTCCTTAAACTTGGACACACACATCTATACCTTTGGCCATTCTGAGCCAGTAATTTCCAGAAGTTATCTCATCCTGTGAGAAGCCTCCATTTTACTAATGATTTCCAATGTGTAGAATACAAATTTAAATACAACATTTCTGTCAACGAAGATTTGCCTCAGCCTTTGATAGTAGGCTAATATAGCTAATATAGACACTTACATCATGTGTTGCCTTCATAACACTTTACATTTTTTGCGGCTCCAGACAGTATGGTATTTTTGGTCCAATATGGCTCTTTCAACATTCTGGGTTGCCAACCCCTGCTCTAGTGTGAATATTGGTCATACGCTGGGTGCCTCCCGTACACTGGGGGGGCTTATTTCCTTTTAGCCCGGATACATTTATTGCATTTCCGGTTGACTATGACGTCACACTATAACAAGGCATCTGCGGCTCCCTACAAGTCAACAGTCCTTGTTGTACCTGATGTCCGCTGTAATATCGGCACTAATTACAATTAGTACGTCTCTAACGGCTATGCTGATATTAAATAGCAGCAGCATCAAAAAATGATCATAGACGGCACCACAAAGATGACGCTACTACCAAGAAGGTCTCAGAGCGGATGCAGGTCCGAAGCAAAGAAACACTGGTGAGGGATGAGTTATTTTCAAGGAACTTTTGGACGGAGAATCATGATAACACAACTTTCGAATGTCTCGGAGTTCATTCAAAAGGCTCCATGGATTGATTAAAGCAGTTGTAAATCTGATTTTTTTTTAAAAAACATGACTGTTCCAGAGGCTTGCTATTGCTGTGGACAAGCTTGCCAGTAGTGTGGAATACAGAGTTATTGCTAATCAGTTTGGAGTGCAAAAATGCATCCTTAAAAGGTTTGTGTACACTTGCTTTATTTCCTTTCATATACCTAGATGCTTTATTGTTTTGTATCTCACTTAGTCTGGAGTCCGAATGAAGACGCATTCTCCATTTCCTTAGCTACCTTTTTAAATTAATCTCTGTTTCTTTTTTGTCTCCCATCAATGCTCTCCAAAAATAAATACAAACAAATCCCAAATAAAGTCTCCTCTTATTTGTAGTTGTTTACTGTGTTTATTGAAAGGTATCTGCTCGCATGCGCGAAACGAAGATCTTGCTCGAGAGATCTGGCTTCCAATCGCGAAATGTAGGTGTGTTAGTCCAGTTTCTCAAAAGCCAAACATGATGAGATTAAGGTGTTTCAATGGGTTGTATGATGCTTCTTTAGAGCCAAACTATTTGAGATATCAGACTAATTTAGTGAATGGAAACGTAGTCACTTAAAGAATATGCAAACTGGGTTTGTTTCTTTAACCATCAACTATCAGATTTGCTTCACGCAGCCAACTCGTAGGCGTACAATAAGGTCAGCATCTTTACATCCTCTGAATGGTTAATAATAGTTTGGTACCGGTACTGGTACCACAATTATTTTGATACTTTTCTAAATAAAGGGGAGCACAAAAAATTGCATTATTGGCTTTATTTTAACAAAAAATCTTAGGGTACATTAAACATATGTTTCTTATTGCAAGTTTGTCCTTAAATAAAATACTGAACATACAAGACAACTTGTCTTTTATTAGTAAGTAAAAAAACAAAGGCTCCTAATTAAGCTGCTGACGTATGCAGTACCATATTGTGTCATTTTCCATTGTATTATTTTGTCAAAATTATTAAGGACAAGTGGTAAAAGATGAATTATTAATCTACTTGTTCATTTACTGTTAATTGTTACGACCGGGTCGCATGGTGATGTGGGGTTTGTTCTCCCTGGATGCAAATGAACGAATCCGGACAGGACTTGCAGGTAAGGACATGATTTAATAGTAAATAAACACAAAACAGGTACAAAACAGAAAACAAACCGACGGAATAAGGTACGCCGATCGCACCTGAAGCTAAGGCTACTACTTAGCACAGACTAGGGATCACTAGCAGGGGCTAGGAGATAAGCAAAACTAACGTAAATGTAGTAGTGACGCAAATATAGAAGCCAGACCGACTGACTGGCAAAGGCAGGCTTAAATAATGTCAGTGCTTACAAACAGGTGCGCGTCCGGAACACAAGAAGCAGATGAAACTAATAAGTAGCCATGGTAACAAACTCAGAGGTGCATAAACAGGAACTAAAGGAGTCCAAAACAAACAGAATACACAAAACATGATCCGAACAACGGATCATGACAGTTAATATCTGCTTACTTTTTCTTTTAACATGTTTTATCTACACTTCTGTTCAAATGTAATCATCACTTATTCTTCTGTTGTTTGATACTTTACATGAGTTTTGGATGACACCACAAATTTGGGTATCAATCCGATACCAAGTCGTTACAGGATCATACATTGGCCATATTTAAAGTCCTCATGTGTAAAGGGACGTATTTCCTGAGTTTATAAACATAATATACATTTAAAAAAAACTAAAGAAGATGTTGTGATGCCCAGTACTTTTCAGAGGTGGTATAGTACCAAATATGATTCATTAGTCTCGCGGTATTATACTAATACCGGTATAACGTACAACCCTAGTTGTGATGAGATAGTGGCGGTATAAAGAGGTACATTAAGTTGGTTGAATCCCTACCAAATATGGCTTGCCACTAGAATCTCATATTGCTTTTGTAAAAAGATGAAAAAATTAAAGTGTCTCACATTGAGACGCTGAACTTCCACCAAGAACGTGTTTTAAGTTCTTTCTACTCACTTTACTCAGCTATTTTAATGATCTCAGAAACATCTTATAACGCTAACTCACATGTTGCGCAGCTCACATCCTCTTTATCCACAACAAACCCTGAAAAGTAGAATAATAAGCACAATAACTTTAAATATCCTCTCTCTGCACTGCAAAAACTGAAATCTAAGTAAAATTAAATATCTCAAATAAAGGTTATATTTGCTTATTTTCTGTCTGATAAGATCATTCTTCCTACTAAGCAGATTTTATATTAAGAGTTTTACTTGTTTTAAGGGTTTTGCTCCTAAATGATCTCAGTAAGATATTACAGCTTGTTGCTGAGATTTGATGACCTATATTGAGTAAAACATGCTTGAAACTAGAATATCAACTGTTGCAAAGCTGTGTCATCAACACTCACAAGTATAAAACTACTTTTTTAAAGTAATCATTTCTTATTTCAAGCATGAAATTAAAAAAATCATGACTTTGACACAATTGTGTCTCATAATTAAAACGGATGACAGCCAAATGGACTTTGCTGTTTTATTTTCAATAAAACCATAGAAAATATGTACTATTGTAGTAGTACAGTTGGCACAGTACAGTAAACTGACAGTTATTATTTAAACATTTGACATTTCAAACACTTTTGAACAGAAATAGTTCATGCACATTCAGATAAATTCTTCATAATTACAATAAAAAAAAATTGTCTTGGGGCCGGGCTGTAAATATATATATATATATATATATATATATATATATATATATATATATATATATATATATATATATATATATATATATATATATATATATATATATATATATATATATATATATATATATATATATATATATATATTTATATTCCTTGCGCACTAATTGACTGAAAGAGCACGCACTTGGCGCGATGATGTCATGTTATCGATGGAAAAATGCATTTTTAGACAATATGATTTGCCTGAGCGGCTAGGAGACCCCGAGAGTAACAAGCGGTTAAAAACTAGTTTTTAGTATAAGTTTGCTGGTTTCAAGAAATGTAATGCCGAGCGCATATCATTATGTCAAGATAATGGCATTAGCATTTACTTAATTTAAGAATATTTTTCAACATATTGAGAAAAAATTCGTTTTTTCTACCAAGAAAAGTGCACTTGTTATTAGTGATAATATACTTATTTTAAGTTATTTTGGGGTTCATTGAGGTTAGCTAATTTTACTTGTTTTGGAAAGTCTTGAGCCAAATCTTCTTGTTCTATTGGCAGATAATTTTGCTTAGTTCAAGTAAAATACCCCTAATTTTTGTATTTGTTTTCCTTGTTTTTGAACACTGACTTTTTGCAGTGTGGCAATTATGTCCTCTCCTAGACCTTCACCTCTTTACCCTGTTGTCATGTTCTGTAAATGTACTTAATGTCGGCTGCAGCCGGAAGGCTTCACAGCAAATGTTAGTTGCTTTACAAAAGTAATATGACAATGTTGTGTATGCAGCTGAGCTGTGCACAAAACATGGCACAGGCCCACAACATACAGGTCCACACGCCACTGACCGTGTAATAGGTAATAAGGGAGATGGAGGGCAGGTTGACAGCCGGGGCTGCACCGATCTTAGTTATTGAACCCATTACTGGTTGTCCTTGAAGCATCAGACAATCAGCCCGTTTTATGAAGTGTGTACAGAGCAGGGATTCGTTGACGTAAGCATGTACGTACTCTGCATACAGTATGTGGCCCTTTTGAATTCATCTTTGCAATTGAACAATGGCATGTTTATTGTTTATTGATTGGATCCCCATTAGCTGACGCCAAGGCGACCGCTATTCTTCCTGCGGTCCATACTGTATAGGAGCATACAAAATAAAAATACAAAGATACATACATTACCAAACATTATACAAAAGAAAAGTACAACAACAAATACAAAAGCGAGTTAAACCCAGTATTAAAAATTCATGTCATGTGAATAGCTGCAATAGGTGTATCTTCAAAGCTTTCTTGAATGACAATTTACTTTGTGAGAGATTAATGTGAGATGGCATCCGATTCCAGAATGATCTATACATGACTGTATGTTTGAGGAGATTGGTCCTGGGAGCAGGAAGTGCCAAATAGCCATTACTGGCATTCCTAGTGTCATGAATATGTACACTACCGTTCAAAAGTTTGGGGTCACCCAAACAATTTTGTGGAATAGCCTTCATTTCTAAGAACAAGAATAGACTGTTGAGTTTCAGATGAAAGTTGTCTTTTTCTGGCCATTTTGAGCGTTTAATTGACCCCACAAATGTGATGCTCCAGAAACTCAATCTGCTCAAAGGAAGGTCAGTTTTGTAGCTTCTGTAATGAGCTAAACTGTTTTCAGATGTGTGAACATGATTGCACAAGGGTTTTCTAATCATCAATTAGCCTTCTGAGCCAATGAGCAAACACATTGTACCATTAGAACACTGGAGTGATAGTTGCTGGAAATGGGCCTCTATACACCTATGTAGATATTGCACCAAAAACCAGACATTTGCAGCTAGAATAGTCATTTACCACATTAGCAATGTATAGAGTGTATTTCTTTAAAGTTAAGACTAGTTTAAAGTTATCTTCATTGAAAAGTACAGTTCTTTTCCTTCGAAAATAAGGACATTTCAATGTGACCCCAAACTTTTGAACGGTAGTGTATGTTAGTCGATTTTAAAAACTGTTTGTAAAAGTAATTTGGTGATTGATCCAACATGATAGTTCTAAAGAACATAAAGAGACTACACTGCATCTTTTGTTCAACAGATAACCAGTACAGGCGTGAATGCATGTATGAAATATTAGAACATTTAAAGGCCTACTGAAAGCCACTACTACCGACCAAGCAGTCTGATAGTTTATATATCAATGATGAAATCTTAACACTGCAACACATGCCGATATGGCCGGGTTAACTTATAAAGTGCAATTTTAAATTTCACGGGGAACTTCCGGTTGAAAACATCTATGTATGATGACGTTTGCACGTGACGTCGATGGTTGAAGCGGAAGTATTCGGACACATTGTATCACAATACAAACAGCTCTGTTTTCATCGCAAAATTCCACAGTATTCTGGACATCTGTGTTGGTGAATCTTTTGCAATTTGTTTAATGAACAATGGAGACTGCAAAGAAGAAAGCTGTAGGTGGGATCGGTGTATTAGCGGCTGGCTGCAGCAACACAACCAGGAGGACTTTGAGGATAGCAGACGCGCTATCCGACGCTAGCCGCCGACCGCATCGATGATCGGGTGAAGTCCTTCGTCGCGCCGTCGATCGCTGGAACGCAGGTGAGCACGGGTGTTGATGAGCAGATGAGGGCTGGCGTAGGTGGAGCGCTAATGTTTTTAGCTAAGTTAGCTTCAATGGCGTCGTTAGCAACAGCAATGCTAGGCTTCGACAGGCGGCACAGCATTAACCGTGTAGTTACAGGTCCAGTGTTTGGTTCGGTGTCTCCTGATAGTAGTATTGTTGATCTCCTGTCTATCCTTCCAGTCAGGGGCTTATTTCTTTTGTTTCTATCTGCATTTAAGCACGATGCTATCACGTTAGCTCCGTAGCTAAAGTGCTTCACCGATGTATTGTCGTGGAGATAAAAGTCACTGTGAATGTCCATTTCGCGTTCTCGACTCTCATTTTCAAGAGGATATAGTATCCGAAGTGGTTTAAAATACAAATCCGTGATCCACAATAGAAAAAGGAGAAAGTGTGGAATCCAATGAGCCCTTTTACCTAAGTTACGGTCAGAGCGAAAAAAGATACGTCCTGCACTGCACTCTAGTCCTTCACTCTCACGTTCCTCATCCACAAATCTTTCATCCTGGCTCAAATTAATGGGGTAATCGTCGCTTTCTCGGTCCGAATCGCTCTCGCTGCTGGTGTAAACAATGGGGAAATGTGCGGAGCCCTTCAACCTGCGACGTCACGCTACTTCCGGTACAGGCAAGGCTTTTTTTATCAGCGACCAAAAGTTGCAAACTTTATCGTCGATGTTCTCTACTAAATCCTTTCAGCAAAAATATAGCAATATCGCGAAATGATCAAGTATGACACATAGAATGGATCTGCTATCCCCGTTTGAATAAAAAAATTGCATTTCAGTAGGCCTTTAAGTACCAGTGTAGCTGTTCTGTTCTGAACAAGTTACAGTTTGTTCAGGTTAGACTTAGTCGTAGCGGACCATATTATAGGACAGTAATGAAGATGACAGAAAACCAAGGACTGTATGACTTGACCCATTGTTGAGGATGTCAAGTAGGTGGAGCACTTCCTGACCATGGCTAAACCTCTTCCCATTTTCATTATATAGAGTCAGTGATGAATGATAATTTTGAGATCCAATTTTTGACAGCAAATTTCTCACTGTAGAAATATTTCTTAGATGATAAAAACAGTTTTTGCTCAGTTGAAAAGCACCCCAACATGAGGAAATGCGCTACCTCCTTGACTGCATTTTTCGGCTCCACTTATGTATGTGAGTCAGCATTTTCCCACATGAAGATCATTAAATCCAAGTATCGTTCCACCATGACTGATGAACGTTTGGATGTGTGCTTGAGGCTGGCTCTCAGCAGCTACTGTCCAAATTATGCATCCCTGACTGATTCCATCCAGTGCAAGTCATCAGACTAGGGTAATGACAAAATAAAGTTACATAATTAATTGTGTTGTGCAATATGGGCTCATTCGGGTTTGCAAGGTACATTAACATACATTCTACATATAAAGAATTCTCAATATATTCATAAATAGATATATGATATGCATTTTTGTAGTAGGTAGATCATTTTGGCTTGGTCATTTTATAAGTAGCTCGCATGGTGAAAACATGTGTGCACCCCTGGACTACTAGGACTACCTATCTAATGCTGACACCATAGGCACTTGTTAAAGTTAAAAGTTAAAGTACCACTGATAGTCACACACACACTAGGTGTGGCAAAATTACCCTCTGCATTTGACCCATCCCCATGTTCACCCCCTGGGAGGTGAGGGGAGCAGTGAGCAGCAGCGGTGGTCGCGCCCGGGAATCATTTTGGTGATTTAACCCCCAATTCCAACCCTTGATGATGAGTGCCAAGCAGGGAGGCAATGGGTCCCATTTTTATAGTCTTTGGTATGACTCGGCCGGGGTTTGAACTCACGACCTTCTAGTCTCAGGGCGGACACTCTAACCCAGGGGTGGGCAATTAATTTTTACCGGGGGCCGCATGAGCAACCCGAGCACTGCTGGAGGGCCACATCGACAATATTTCAATTAAATTTTGCTCAATATTATTTTTGATATACCGTAAGATAAATAATAATAATAATAATAATAATAATAATAATTAATAATAATAATAATAATTTCATTTAACGTAACTTAACTTTATACAAAAGCAGATTGCTTTTGATGGTTTTATTTTTAACACTGTCTTACACAACACTTCCTGATGTATAATACAATGCAAAAATGTCAATTTCTGCACAGGGTTAATTTCTGTCACTTTATCCTGCATCCTCTTTAAAAGTCCAACATTTTTCCCCGTCAGATTTGGACAACCATCTGTTGTCACACCTGCCAGCTTGTCCCATTTCAGTCCTAACATGTCCAAACACGCATTTACCTATGTGAACAAGTCATTACCTGTGGTTGTCTCTTTAATTGACTGCATGGCTGCCAGCTCCTCCGTGATTTGAAAGTCTGCAGTTATCCCACGTAAGAAGATGAGCAGCTGGGCGGTGTCACGTACATCGCAGCTCTCATCCAAAGCCAGCGAAAAACAGTCAAAGTCGGCCGTTCTGTTCTTCAGCTGAAGCTCCAAGTTTCCAGCGATGGTCTCAACCCGCCTCGTTACAGTGCGTCGGGAGAGTGACACGTTTTCAAATGCGCCCCTCTTCTCCGGGCATGTCAGCGCAACAGTGTCCAATAAGCACTCCTTAATAAACTCTCTGTCAGAAAACGCCTTTCTTTTTCTGGCGATTTTGTGAGAAATGACGAAACTTGTCCTGACGGCTGCATCTTTGGGGGTGTGAAATTTGGCAAAAAGTCCTTGTTGGGTTTGCCGTTTTACCATCAACGCATCAGCCTCCCTTGCACGCTCTTCATCGGACAGATTCCGGTATTTTTCCTCGTGCTTCGTCGTGTGGTGGCGATTCAAATTGTATTCTTTAAACACAGCAAGCTGTGTACCACAAAGTAAGCACACGGCTTTACCTTTAATTTCTGTAAATAAATACTTGTCAGTCCATGTCTTGTTGAAAACACGGCATTCGTCATCAACTTTTCTTTTTTTAGCGTGAGCTGACAACCTGGGAGTAACCGGGCATCACTTATCGCTGTGCACCTTCACTCACAGGTTACACACGGACATGCGTCCATAAATAACGACTACGAGCTCCAGCGGCGCATCTTGCATGAAAGCCAGGGTCGAACGATACTGAAGCAGCGATGCATTAATAAACACAAAGAGTGATACTGTGTCCCTCGATTGTGTCGCTTTAGGATAAAAACATGTGACCGATACGGCTGCTGTGTCGTTTGACTTTGACGCGCCGAACTGTGTTTATCCGTAAGCGTTACTTTTGGCTCCCATGTGACAGCTCGTATTGAAAAAAATCACAGTTGATATTCCTCACATCATGAATCGAAAGGATCCAGGAGTGGATTTTTGTTCATTTTAACAGTGCAAAAGGGACAAGTGGTAGAAAATGGATGGATGGAAAATAAGGTAAATTGTATTTTCCTGTTTTCTATTTGGCTCATTGCACTGTTTATGTTCATCTAAAAAAAACTAGTATACTTTCTCACTACGGCTGTAATTTCCGGGCGATAGAGCGCAGCATTATTTAAGCCACACCCACCAAATTTTAGAAGAAATAAATAGTTTTACATATTTTAGCTGCACCAGACAATAAGCCGCAGATATACACTACCGTTCAAAAGTTTGGGGTCACCCAAACAATTTTGTGGAATAGCCTTCATTTCTAAGAACAAGAATAGACTGTCGAGTTTCAGATGAAAGTTCTCTTTTTCTGGCCATTTTGAGCGTTTAATTGACCCCACAAATGTGATGCTCCAGAAACTCAATCTGCTCAAAGGAAGGTCAGTTTTGTAGCTTCTGTAACGAGCTAAACTGTCTTCAGATGTGTGAACATGATTGCACAAGGGTTTTCTAATCATCAATTAACCTTCTGAGCCAATGAGCAAACACATTGTACCATTAGAACACTGGAGTGATAGTTTCCGGAAATGGGCCTCTATACACCTATGTAGATATTGCACCATAAACCAGACATTTGCAGGTAGAATAGTCATTTACCACATTAGCAATGTTTAGAGTGTATTTCTTTAAAGTTAAGACTGGTTTAAAGTTATCTTCATTGAAAAGTACAGTGCTTTTCCTTCAAAAATAAGGACATTTCAATGTGACCCCAAACTTTTGAACGGTAGTGTATACCGGTACGAAAGATTTTATAAATGAACCATGGACAGAGGCGGTGACCTCCTCTCCTGCAGGCAGCGCTGGCCACACCTCCCCCCACAGTCCAATGCCCCGGTCGCCCGGGGGTGGGGTCCCCCACATCTGCGGTCCCCTCCAAGGTTTCTCATTGTATCCAATTCAATCAATCAATCATCAATCAATCAATGTTTATTTTTATAGCCCTAAATCACAAGTGTCTCAAAGGGCTGCACAAGCCACAACGACATCCGCGGTACAGAGCCCACATAAGGGCAAGGAAAAACTCACAACCTCAAAGGGACGTCGATGTGAATGACTATGAGAAACCTTGGAGAGGGCCGCATATGTGGGTGACCCCCCCAAAGGGGGGGGGGGGTCGTTGTGGATTGTGCAGCCCTTTGAGACACTTGTGATTTAGGGCTATATAAATAAACTTTGATTTGATTTGATTTGATTTGTTGACGAAAACAGTAACATGCGTGAGTCCTAATACCAGAAATGCAGTATTTGTGATTGATAAAACTTTCGGCGAATCAAAATTTAAGAAATTGTACCGGAAAGTTCATTACTTTGAAGTCGACCAATAAAAACGCAATAATCGGGGACGAAAATTTTACCCTGCAAATATAAACAAAACAAAACACCGGCGGAAAGCGATAATCGATTAAAAAAAAAGTAAACCGGAGTTTTGACACGGAGTAGGCAGGGTCAGTAAAAAAAATAAAATAAAATCTGCGTCCCGGGGACGCACGGACTTCTGAGTAGGTACGGTAAGTGAACGGGCACATACAGCTGATAGATAATTGCGATAGCCAATCGGATCACGAGTTGTTGTCAGTAAGGCCTTCTAGCTGGCCTAAGGCAGATATATATTGTGATGTTATGAGGTAGGTAACATAAGAACTCCATTACCCAGCATGCCTCATTAGTAAAGAGTATGCGCGGGATGTTTATGACGAGCGCCTTGCAGAGTAAACTTTAAGAACTCAGCCAACACGCCTCGTCTGCATCTTTTATGATTAGACAAGACAACACATATATTGGCAAGGCCATTTTCAAGAAGGATATTTAAAGAGAAACTACATCTTGTGAGACGACGTCGGCCAACCCCGGAAGCTCGAATGGGTTCTACAGATTGTGAGTTCAGATATTTTATTTCTTTATTTTTTCACGTTTAGAATGTTTTTTGCCATTTCAATTTTGACGGAACCACATAAGATATGTTTTAATTGCTGATGCGGGTTTATTGATTTTTAAATGCGCCACAAAATAACCCGTTATGTACACTGTTGATGTGATTCAATGTCCAGTACACTGCAAAAACTGAAATCTAAGTAAGATTAAATATCTCAAATAAGGGTGATATTTGCTTATTTTCTGTCTGATAAGATAATTCTTCTCACTAAGCAGATTTTATGTTAGAGTATTTTACTTGTTTTAAGGGTTTTGGTCCTAAATTATCTCAGTAAAATATTATAGCTTGTAGCTGAGATTTGATGACTTACACTACCGTTCAAAAGTTTGGGGTCACCCAAACAATTTTGTAGAATAGCCTTCATTTCTAAGAACAAGAATAGACTGTTGCGTTTCAGATGAAAGTTCTCTTTTTCTGGCCATTTTGAGCGTTTAATTGACCCCACAAATGTGATGCTCCAGAAACTCAATCTGCTCAGAGGAAGGTCAGTTTTGTAGCTTCTGTAACGAGCTAAACTGTTTTCAGATGTGTGAACATGATTGCACAAGGGTTTTCTAATCATCAATTAGCCTTCTGAGCCAATGAGCAAACACATTGTACCATTAGAACACTGGAGTGATAGTTGCTGGAAATGGGCCTCTATACACCTATGTAGATATTGCACCAAAAACCAGACATTTGCAGCTAGAATAGTCATTTACCACATTAGCAATGTATAGAGTGTACTTCTTTAAAGTTAAGACTAGTTTAAAAATATCTTCATTGAAAAATAAGGACATTTTAATGTGACCCCAAACTTTTGAACGGTAGTGTATATTGAGTAAAACATGCTTGAAACTAGAATATCAACTGTTGCAAAGCTGTGTCATCAACACTCACAAGTATAAAACTACTTTTTTAAAGTAATAATTTCTTACTTCAAGCATGAAAAAAAGAAGTCATGATGCCGAGCGCATATCATTATGTCAAGATAATGGCACTAGCATTTACTTGATTTAAAAATATTTTTCAACATATTGAGCAAAAAGGTCTCTTTTTTTCTACCAAGAAAAGTGCACTTGTTATTAGTGAGAATATACTTATTTTAAGGTATTTTTGGGTTCATTGAGGTTAGCTAATTTTACTTGTTTTGGAAAGTCTTGACAAGCCAAATTTTCTTCTTCTATTGGCAGATAATTTTGCTTAGTTCAAATAAAATACCCCTCATTTTTGTATTTGTTTTCTTGTTTTTGAACACTGACTTTTTGCAGTGTAGTGCGTAAATGTGTTTCTCTATAGCAGTGGTTCTTAACCTTATTGGAGGTACCGAACCCCACCAGTTTCATATGCGCATTCACCGAACCCTTCTTTAGTGAAAAAAATAAAAATAAAATTCAAATTCCAAGACAAAGTTATATGTTTTTAGTAACACTTTAGTATGGGGAACATATTCTAAGTAACAAAGACTTAATTTAGAGTTATTTGGTTGGGGTTAGAGGGTTAGGGTTAGGGTTAGAGGGTTAGGGACAGGGTTAGAGGGTTAGGGTATAAGGCAATGCCGAATAAGGCATTAATAAGTACTTAATAATGACTAGTTAAGAGTCAATATGTTACTAATTTGCATGTTAATAAGCAACTAATTAATGGTGAATATGTTTCTCATACTAAAGTGTTACCATGTTTTTTTACTGGTGCACAAAATGACCGTGCATGAACATCACCTTGTTCAAACAACAAAACCAACACAGTGCATAAACTCACAACAAATTACACACCTGCAAATCAGTCTGACTTTTGCTGTTGCCGTATCCGTAATACGCCGATAGGAAGAAGTTTTTATTTACAAGATGAGTCGGGTGTGTCTTGACCTCCGCCGAACCCCTGAGCCTGACTCACCGAACCCTTAGGGTTCGATCGAACCCAGGTTAAGAACCACTGCTCTATAGTATTTCTCCAGCAATGGTCATGTGGGGACATATATGATGGTATTTTGAAAGGTAATCATTGAAGTCGGACATCACAGAAAGCCTAGGTGGGAAACGCACAGCCCGCCACTGGTAAAATGTATATTTAAAGAAGAGTAGAAAACTTTCAGGTCCCAAAACAATGAAACCTCTACCTTATACAACCTCTGATCAATATTTTAAAAGCCAAAGTTAATTTGGAGTCGAAACTTTCTGACGATGGCTTGGTTAATAAAAAAAAAAAAGAAAATCCTAAACTGGCTTGCGGATAAGAAGAAGTCGTTCACAGGGCAAACGTAAACCGTCACAAACATCTCCGTCTGTCTCCAAACAATGCAGCACATTTAATAAAACATGTCCCCTCCTTCCCGAGCTTACACCGTGCACTTTTGCCGTGTCCACTTTCATCTCTTTTTTTTTTTTGTTTGTTTCTCCCGCGCGGTGTCACTGGGTCAAGCTGATCTTATAAAAGATGCACGGGGCGTTTACATGCACCAAATCACAGCGCATGTATTATGCAGCGTGGCTTGTGGTGGAGCTCTCCAATCTCCTCCTCGTTTGCTCTTTGCTCCCCTCCAGTACCTTTCATGGTTCTACTTTGGCCCTGAACACAAGCAGCCCGGACCACCTTTTCTGTATCTTGACGTTAAATCACTGCCTCCCCCTCTTCACCCTTTTCTTACCTTCCTCGTTCCCCTCTCCTGTTTTCAATTCCAATTTTTCATGGTATCTTGCTCCCGATCCTAACCTCCAACCCCACAGACGTTTAATTTATTCCAACTTTCCTCGCCGGCGACTCAAAGAAGTGGCTGGCTTCAAGGCAGACCGCACTGTGCACTTGATGTCGTTCTGCTTTTTCACTGCAAAAAATGAAATCTAAGTAAGATTAAATATCTCAAATAAGGGTGATATTTGCTTATTTTCTGTCTGATAAGATCATTTTTCTCACTAAGCAGATGTTATGTTAGAGTGTTTTACTTGTTTTAAGGGTTTTGGTCCTAAATGATCTCAGTAAGATATTACAGCTTGTTGCTGAGATTTGATGACCTATATTGAGTAAAACATGCTTGAAACTAGAATATCAACTGTTGCAAAGCTGTGTCATCAACACTCACAAGTATAAAACTACTTTTTTTAAGTAATCATTTCTTACTTCAAGCATGAAAAAAGAAAAAAGATTTTGACACAATTGTGTCTCATAATTAAAACAGATGACAGCCAAATGGACTTTGCTGTTTTATTTTCAATGAAACAATAGAAAATACGTACTCATATAGTAGTACAGTAAACTGACAGTTAATATATAAACATTTGACATTTCAAACAATTTTGAACAGAAATAGTTCATGCACATTCAGATAAATTCCTCAATATTACAATTAAAAAAAACTGTTGGCTGAAAGAGCACGCACTTGGCGCGATGATGTCATGTTATCGATGGAAAAATGCATTTTTAGACCATATGATTTGCCTGAGCGGCTAGGAAACTGTCAAGACTTGGACTTTGGTGTGGTTTGTTCTACTGTGGTGCAAATGATTTGGACCAGACATGGCGTGAAGGTGAATACATATGTAATTTTAACACTCAAAAAAAGGAATAAACAAAAGGCACGCACAAGGGCGGAAGCACAAAACTTGGCTATAAAAACAAAAACTCGCACAAAGGCAGAACTATGGACATAAAACAAAACTTGCAAACTATGGCATGAATAAAGAAAACTTACTTTGATGAGAAAAGGGCATGAAAAAGAGCAGTATGGATCATAAGGGTGTGTAGAGGGTGTGTCAAGAGTGTGTCAAGAGTGTGATGTCGCCAGGCTGACTTCCTGGCAACAATGGGCTTAAATAATAGTGACATGATTAGTGAAAACAGGTGCGTGACTCAAAACGTGAAACTGGTGCGTGATATGACAGGTGAAAACTAATGGGTTGCTATGGTGACAAAACAAACAAAAGTGCACAAAGAGTCCAAAAACAAAACCGAACATGACTAAAACAAAACACGATCGCACAGACATGACAGAAACTTGTTGCCTTTCCATTAAGAACAATACATTAGTTTTTAGCATAAGTTTACTGGTTTCAAGAAATGTAATGCCGAGCGCATATCATTATGTCAAGATAATGGCACTAGCATTTACTTAATTTAAGAATATATTTGAACATGTCGAGCAAAAATGTCTCTTTTTTTCTACCAAGAAAAGTGCACTTGTTATAAGTGAGAATATACTTATTTTAAGGTATTTTTGGGTTCATTGAGGTTAGCTAATTTTACTTGTTTTGGAAAGTCTTGACAAGCCACATTTTCTTGTTCTATTGGCAGATAATTTTACTTAGTTCAAATAAAATACCCCTAATTTTTGTTTGTTTTTTCCTTGTTTTTGAACACTGACTTTTTGCAGTGCTCTGTTCAAAGCTTCCTTTTTACTCCTGTGTCATCAACTCTTTTGTTGCCAAACTGGCTCAAACTCAGAAACTGTTAATTGTCATGTCTGTGTGATCATGTTTTGTTTTAGTCATGTTCGGTTTGGTTTTTGGACTTTTTGTGCACTTATGTTTGTTTTGTCACCATAGCAACCCATTAGTTTTCACCTGTCATGTCACGCACCTGTTTCACGTTTTGAGTCACGCACCTGTTTTCACTAATCATGTCACTATTATTTAAGCCCATTGTTGCCAGGAAGTCAGCCTGGCGACATCACACTCTCTACACACCCTTATGATCCATGCTGCTCTTTTTCATGCCCTTTTCTCGTCCAATTAAGTTTTCTTTATTCATGCCATAGTTTGCAAGTTTTGTCTTATGTCCATAGTTCTGCCTTTGTGCAAGTTTTTGTTTTTATAGCCAAGCTTTGTACTTCCGCTCTTGTTTCCCTTTTGTTTATTCCTTTTTTGAATCTATTATTAAATCATGTATTTAACTTCACGCCATGTCCGGTCCAAATCATTTGCACCACGGGAGAACAAACCACGCCAAAGTCCAAGTCTTGACAGTTAATTGCTCTGTCCAAGCAATACATTGGAAGATGCTCCAGTCAGGGCCGCCCCTTACTATACGCAGAACGCGCCCCTTCGTTTTGCATGAATAAGTGCATGTAAAATGTCAAAGGATGACAGAGTGCTTCCGCAAACTTACTCTTAGCCCCTCTATGCTCTTTCACTGTTAAGAATATCATGCCACATTTCCCCAGTTACTCACAGTGACTACGTTTCCATGCACTAAATTAGTCGGATTTCTCAAATTGTTTTTTGGTATTTTCACTAGGGCTATCAAAGTTAACTATAAGATCCTTTCACGGCATTTTTTTTTTTTTTGTTACCCTCAGCCCGTTCCGTAGTTTGGGGTCATGTGTATAGGCGGCCGGTTACTGAAAATAGCTAGCAGAACTGCAGAAATGAAGGGTGACCTTAAACCTGCTCAGTGGCCTTGTGGTTAGAGTGTCCGCCCTGAGATCGGTAGGTTGTGAGTTCAAACCCCGGCCGAGTCATACCAAAGACTATAAAATTGCACTACTGTGCAGAAGTAGGGGGCAATAATTACATAAGCACACATAAAGCAGGATATAGGGATCACACAAATACATTGGTCTTACATTCAAAACTATTGAAATTTAAAGATCTTGTGAAAAGACAAACATTAGATATAAAGCAAAATAAAGTGGGTAAAAGATTATTGATAATGTACTTTATTAAGACCGGTAAATTTATCATTGTACATAACAATAATGGTGATAAGAAAACTAGTTATTTGACTTATAAATAAGGGTTGGGAGTAAATATGTTTCACTTCTTTCTACTCCTTTGTGGATATGAAAAAAAACCTAACCATGATGCATTGTTTTGATTTTTTGTGTTTTCATCACCGTAAAATATTTGTTTCAATTTCTGTACCCTACTGGTGTTATTTCCTTGTTTCCATATGTTTTTCTTTTGCTTTGTTTTCAACATGTCCAAAATATACTAATGTAAAGTACAGAACATTAGAAACATTTAATCATGTAGAAAAAAATCACCTAACATCAAAGTATGTAACAATCCAGACTTTATGTTATTAATGCGTGAAACTGCTATCTATATATTTAATAGTACACACAATGTTATAGTTTTCACACGCTATTTAGCACATGTCATCTGGATATTAGTAGATTAGACCTTAAGTGTACCAAAGTGCATCTTGTGGAACAGCATCCAGGACAAATGGTACTCAAAAGTGGAGTGGTGAAGGTGCAATTTCACAATGGTAATGCAATGAAATATGTTCAGAGCAAAGCTCCGTGTCAAACCTAACTAAAGGAAAAAGGAAGATGTATTAGAGTTGTCTACTCTTAGGATGTACTCTCAGCAAGGTAGAAACCCCAGAAGTCTGGGCTAATGAACTGTCAAACCAAAAACGGAGCATTTGAGGAGAAAACTAGAGAATAGAGACAGTGACATAAAGACATCTGCAGAAAGAATTGGAGCGCTGCAGGAATACAGACACAAGTTGGACTTTTTTGCAGCAGATTGAAGCATTTTAACTGGATTACAGGTTAATCAGGCAGGCATGCAGCTATGTTCTCTTTGGGTCTCACTTGCTTGGCCAAGGTGGGGTCCACTCTAAGGCCCTACACTAAGTTTATCCAGGGTAAATTCCACCTAACCATATCCTATCGTTTTTGGTGACTCTATATACTCTGGACCTAGACGTTGAGTCCGCGACATACATGGCGGACAATAACTGATACAGTCTGCTTTGCCAGTCCATTCGCCGTTTCCCGTAGTCTTCCCTCGTCGGCCAGGTAATACAAAGCACACGCTACCTTTTTTTAATCACATTCACGGGAGCCCGCATTCTCGTTGTCTCTCCTTCGACAAATGGACAAAGTTTTTCGGTAAGTACAATCAGAGCTGACCTGGACATTGGAAAGTTCTCTTGCTGTCTGAGAAGTGTTGTATCTCAAATAGCTGCAATCACTTTGTCTTAAAGGCCTACTGAAATGATTTTTATTTATTTAAATGGGGATAGCAGATCCATTCTGTGTCATACTTGATCATTTCGGGATATTGCCATATTTTTGCTGAAAGGATTTAGTAGAGAACATCGACGATAAAGTTCGCAACTTTTGGTCGCTGGTAAAAAAAAAAGCCTTGCCTGTACAGGAAGTAGCGTAACGTCGCAGGATGAAAGGCTCCTCACATTTCCCCATTGTTTACACCAGCAGCGAGAGCGATTCGGACCGAGAAAGCGACGATTACCCCATTAATTTGAGCGAGGATGAAAGATTCGTGGATGAGGAACGTGAGAGTGAAGGACTAGAGTTCAGTGCAGGACGTATCTTTTTTCGCTCTGACCGTAACTTAGGTACAAGGGCTCATTGGATTCCACACTTTCTCCTTTTTCTATTGTGGATCACGGATTTGTATTTTAAACCACCTCGGATACTATATCCTCTTGAAAATGAGAGTCGAGAACGCGAAATGGACATTCACAGTGACTTTTATCTCCACGACAATACATCGGCGAAGCTCTTTAGCTACTGAGCTAACGTGATAGCATCTGGCTCAAATGCAGATAGAAACAAAATAAATAAATCCCTGACTGGAAGGATAGACAGAAGATCAACAATACTATTAAACCATGTACATGTAACTACACGCTTAATAATTCTCAGCCTGGCAAAGCTTAACAATGCTGTTGCTAACGACGCCATTGAAGCTAACTTAGCAACCGGACCTCACAGAGCTATGATAAAAACATTAGCGCTCCACCTACACCAGCCAGCCCTCATCTGCTCATCAACACCCGTGCTCACCTGCGTCTCAGCGATCGACGGCGCCACGAAGGATTTCACCCGATCATCCGTGCGGTTGGCGGCTAGCGTCGGCTAGCGCGTCTGCTATCCAAGTGAGTCCTCCTAGTTGTGTTGCTACAGCCAGCCGCTAATACACCGATCCCACCTACAACTTTCGTCTTTGCAGTCTCCATTGTTCATTAAACAAATTGCAAAAGATTCACCAACGCAGATGTCCAGAATACTGTGGAATTATGAGATGAAAACAAAACTATTTTGTATTGTTTTCAATGGGGTACCGATACTTCTGTTTCATTGGCTACGTCACGCGCATACGTCATCATCCAAAGACGTTTTCAACCGGAAGTTTAGCGGGAAATTTAAAATTGCACTTTATAAGTTAACCCGGCCGTATTGGCATGTGTTGCAATGGTAAGATTTCATCATTGATATATAAACCATCAGACTGCGTGGTCGGTAGTAGTGGGTTTCAGTAGGCCTTTAACACCTCTATTCAATAAATAGGTGTATGGTCTATAAAAGTTAGCAACAACTGGGTTCTATATTAGTGCCAGGTCAGAAATAAAAATTTGAATGCAGCTGAGATAGGCTCCCGCGACCCCGAAAGGGATAAGCGGTAGAAAATGGATGGATGGATGGATTGCACCACAGGGCTAGTGACAGTGTGTGTGCATGGTAGCTGTATATGAGAACAGTTCAGCTAGTTGTTGTTTTGTCTTCATTATTGAATATAAATGTAATCCAACACCCCTTTGTTTTGTCTGTCTGCTATACAGTACTGTATACTGTGTTCAAAGTGTGTAAACACTTACTAAAATATGGACTTTTGTCGGGCTGGACCCCGACTTAACGGCCTATTGAAACCCACTACTACCGACCACGCAGTCTGATAGTTTATATATCAATGATGAAATCTTAACATTGCAACACATGCCAATACGGCCGGGTTAACTTATAAAGTGCAATTTTAAATTTCCCGGGAAACTTCCGCTTGAAAACGTCTATGTATGATGACGTATGCGTGTGACGTCACGACGGCAACGGAAGTATTCGTACCCAATGTGTTACCATACAAACTGCTCTGTTTTCATCGAAAAATTCCACAGTATTCTGGACATCTGTGTTGGTGAATCTTTTGCAATTTGTTTAATGGACAATGAAGACTGCAAAGAAGAAAGTTGTAGGTGGGATCGGTGTATTAGCAGCGGACTACAGCAACACAACCAGGAGGTTGTGTTGTGTTTGAGCTGGATAGCAGACGCACTACCGTGAGTACAGCTTTGGCTTTCAAACATTTGATCGCTTGCCCATAAGTGTGTGTCGCTATGTGCATGTCACGTACGTAACTTTGGGGAAATATATGTTTCTTGCCGACTCTGATGGCGGCCGGGGTGTCGTCGAAAGCTACAACGTCCGCCGCCGCTCCGTAGCTAAGTTAGCTTCAATTGTTAAGCTTCGCTAAGCTGGAAATTATTAACCGTGTAGTTACATGTCCATGGTTTAATAGTATTGTTCTTCTGTCTATCCTTCCAGACAGGGTTTTTTTTATTTTGTTTCTATCTGCATTTGAGCCTGATGCTATCACGTTAGCTCCGTAGCTAAAGTGCTTCGTCGATGTATTGTCGTGGAGATAAAATTCACTGTGAATGTCCATTTTGCGTTCTCGACTCCCAATTTCAAGAGGATATAGTATCCGAGGTGGTTTAAAATACAAATCCGTGATCCACAATAGAAAAACGAGAGAGTGTGGAATCCAATGAGCCAGCTTGTACCTAAGTTACGGTCATAGCGTAAAAAGATACACCCTGCACTACACTCTAGTCCGTTCCTCATCCACGAATCTTTCATCCTCGCTCAAATTAATGGGGTAATCGTCGCTTTCTCGGTCCGAATCTCTCTCGCTCCATTGTAAACAACGGGGAATTGTGAGGAATCCTTCCTCCTGTGACGTCACGCTACTTCCGGTATAGGCAAGGCTTTTTTTTATCAGCGACAAAATGTTGCGAACTTTATCGTCGTTGTTCTCTACTAAATCCTTTCAGCAAAAATATGGCAATATCGCAAAATGATCAAGTATGACACATAGAATGGATCCCAGGTATTATTAAATAAAAAATGTTCATTTCAGTAGGCCTTTAAACAAGTTGAAAAACTTATTTCGGTGTTACCATTTAGTGGTCAATTGTACGGAATATGTACTGTACTGTGCAATCTACTAATAAAAGCTTCAATCAATCAATCGATGGAACCCTTGATTCATGTTTACATAAGTTTGCTTCAATGTACGAACCATTTCTACAGTATTAATGAACCCTATTCAAGAATTCATTACATTCGTAAATCAGGGTTTCATTGTGTGAATAAAGCATATAAATATGTGACCTTCAGGTATCCGGGCTAATTAAAGACATTCAGAGCCCAAATCTCCGGGAATATTTGTCTTTCCAGTAACGTCCCAATGCATATTACTATTAGACATAATCTTGTGAAATGC
This sequence comes from Entelurus aequoreus, assembly GCF_033978785.1. NCBI lineage: Eukaryota > Metazoa > Chordata > Actinopteri > Syngnathiformes > Syngnathidae > Entelurus > Entelurus aequoreus. The sequence goes on along the minus strand of NC_084747.1, from coordinate 51,758,410 downwards.
AATTATACGAACAATAAGAAGGCGTCCAACCCTAAGTATATTTGTCATGAGGTTATACACACCCTGTGCTAGAGGCAATTATACTAACAAAGCGATGCCTTTGTTTCCAAACAATAGCTGGTGCTCGCCAGTGACCTTCTTAAGCTCTAAGTCTCTTTTCATGCGTAGGTACAGTAGTCGGTGAACAAACATGCACACATTCGACATGCTTTTGTCCTTGGTCTTGCACATTATATAAAACCCTTATAACGCTCACATAAATACACACATCAAACAGTCCCAGATAACACATTAGTAGCCCCAGATAAACCACGAATCAGGTCAACCCAAAATAGTCACACTCTAATTTTAACTGAGCTCTAAGGTAATCTCCAACAAGCATTAATGGATTAAAAAAACACATTCATACAGGCATGGATTGTTTTGACCCTTAATAACATATGCAGTAAGTGCTACGGCTAGGTAATTATATGACCTGTATTAAAGACGAAATGATTGCTCAAGCCCCTCTGGGTGGTTAACACTTACACGTGGCATTGACCAACAGCACCAATAAGCCTGCAAAGATAGTGAAAAGAAAATGATTGCCGTCCATTCGTATCTAATTGCGGCACAAATGGGTGTTTATATTGTATGAAATATCGCTGGTGTTTCTCATTAGGGCGACAGCATCGAGGCCATCATCGATAATGGTCCCCATTCATCTGCTGCATTGTGTGTCAGAAAAAAGAAAATTGCATATAACCGACTAACTGGAAAGGTGACTGTACAGTACATGTACACTATATTCACAGTACAGTAGTACCTCAACTTATGAGCACATTGCGTTCCACTACCGAGCTCTCATAACACTCTTATCTAAAATCAGCCCAATGAAATCAATTGAAATCCATGCTTGGCCCTCCCAAAATACCACAATTTTAGCATGTGACATACATAAACATAAGGAAAACCAAACATTTTGACAAGAAATAAGGTTTGAAAAACAATACATTAGCATGTGCTACAAACAACTACAGTAGTTTTATGAAAAAATTTAATATTGTTCAGCATTTACCTTGGGAAGCAGACTTTCAGCTGGAGGCGTGTCTTAATGAAATTAAACAATGGATGTCCGCTAACTTTTTGCAACTCAACGCTAAGAAAACGGAAATGCTGATTATCGGTCCTGCTCAACACCGACATCTATTTAATAACACCACCTTAACATTTGACAACCAAACAATTAAACAAGGCGACTCGGTAAAGAATCTGGGTATTATCTTCGACCCAACTCTGTCGTTTGAGTCACACATTAAGAGTGTTACTAAAACGGCCTTCTTTCATCTCCGTAATATCGCTAAAATTCGTTCCATTTTGTCCACAAGCGATGCTGAGATCATTATTCATGCGTTCGTTACATCTCGTCTCGATTACTGTAACGTTTTATTTCCGGGTCTCCCTATGTCTAGCATTAAAAGATTACAGATGGTACAAAATGCGGCTGCTAGACTTTTGACAAAAACAAGAAAGTTTGATCATATTACGCCTATACTGGCTCACTTGCACTGGCTTCCTGTGCACCTAAGATGCGACTTTAAGGTTTTACTACTTACTTATAAAATACTACACGGTCAAGCTCCTGCCTATCTTGCCGATTGTATTGTACCATATGTCCCGGCAAGAAATCTGCGTTCAAAGAACTCCGGCTTATTAGTGATTCCCAGAGCCAAAAAAAAGTCTGCGGGCTATAGAGCGTTTTCTATTCGGGCTCCAATACTCTGGAATGCCCTCCCGGTAAAAGTTAGAGATGCTACCTCAGTAGAAGCATTTAAATCTCATCTTAAAACTCATTTGTATACTCTAGCCTTTAAATAGACTCCCTTTTTAGACCAGTTGATCTGCCGTTTCTTTTCTTTTCTTTTCTACTCTGCTCCGGGGTGGACCGCTAGCCTGTCCATCGGATGGGGACATCTCTACGCTGCTGACCCGTCTCCGCTCGGGATGGTTCCCGCTGGCCCCACCATGGACTGGACTTTCGCTGATGTGTTGGACTTTCACAATATTATGTCAGACCCACTCGACACCGAGGATGTCGTTGTGGCTTGTACAGCCCTTTGAGACACTTGTGATTTAGGGCTATATAAATAAACATTGATTGATTGATTGATTGACTTTCGTAGGTGTCCCCTACAAGTTGCTCCTCCGTCGTGTAACAATAGGAACTAGGAAATCGTTGTTTATGTTGCCCACGGACATATTTGAATGACGAACCGGAGAGATCAACGCCGACAGACAACTGTGCCTGTGCACCAAGGGCAATGCCGACCACCCATCCCACCAAACCGAAACACGCAAACACAGTATCAACAGCCCCTCAGAACTCTATGTATAAATATCTGTCATTTGGACGGCCACGGTTGCATCCCATTGAGCCCGGCCGCGGCCCTTGTGACGCAGACCAACAGCGCCGAAGAGCTACACCGCTGGTTCGGACAATCGGTAGACATATTTATTGGTTTGTTCCTATAATTCGGTCATCTGCTTCTTCTCCTTCACACTAACTTTCTTAGTTCCTGTGGTTGGAAGGCAGGATTGTTTCGATCTCTGGCTGTGGGTCAACCGGTGGTAAAAATGTTCCAACTCAAATTATGCCCTAGAACTTAAAAAAAGCAGAGACACAGGTGGTATCTCAAAATACCAGCAAGTTGAGGTAGTGCTATATGTCTGTGTAAGCTAACTCTTCTACTCATGAACCGCTGCACACAAAAGGGTGAACATTTGTCAAAACATGCAACCCTACCGTGTTGCCAGCAATATTATATTTCTGACAAATACTGCAAAGTTTAGCCATCATAGGTCAGATTGACTAGAAATGTATACCACAGCTTAATGCGCCCACACAACTCCTACTGTAAATGTAGTGTGTATGGCCTAATCATCACAAGAAAATTCAACTGAAAATCACAAGTTTGATAAACATGGTCAAGCCAAACGTATTTGCAATTGCAAGGACTAGAGATGTCCGATAATATCGGCCTGCCGATGTTATCAGCCGATAAATGCTTTAAAATGTAATATCGGAAATTATCGGTATCGGTATTTTTATTATCGGTATCAGGCTTTTTTTTGTTTAGTTTTTTTCCGGGTTTTTTTTAATTAAATCAACATAAAAAACACAAGATACACTTACACTTAGTGCACCAACCCAAAAAACTTCCCTCCCCCATTTACACTCATCCACACTCATTCACACAAAAGGGTTGTTTCTTTCTGTTATTAATATTTCTGGTTCCTACATTATATATCAATATATATCAATACAGTCTGCAAGGGATACAGTCCGTAAACACACATGATTGTGCTGGTCCACTAATAGTACTAACATTTAACAATTCATTTTACTCATTTTCATTAATTACTAGTTTCTATGTTACTGTTTTTATATTGTTTTTCTTTGTTTTTTATTCAAGAACATTTTTTTAAATTTATTTATCTTATTTTATTTTATTAATTAAAAAAAAAAAAGACCTTATCTTCACCATACCTGGTTGTCCAAATTAGGCATAATAATGTGTTAATTCCACGACTGTATATATCGGTATCGGTTGATATCGGTATCGGTAAGAGTTGGACAATATCGGAATATCGGATATCGGCAAAAAAGGCTTTATCGGACATCCCTAGCAAGGACCGTACATGACAAACTGACATTCAACATCATTTTGTGTAAGTGATGATTTGAACACTATAGTATGAAGGAAAATCAAGTATTTCTTCTTTCCTTTATCTAGAACCTTCCCACCAGGCACAAGGCATTGATACAACGTTGATTATACACACATGTCCTTTAAAACTGACTATGAAACAACGTTGCAAAATAGTTGCATTTGTATATTGAGACAACCTTGATGTCCAACGTTGGATACACGTTGTTGGTTGGGAAATGACCAAATTTGAATGGTCGAATCAACGTCACAACCTGACATTGAATAAACGTCGTCAAAAAGCATGTTGTTTCAACGTTGTATTTGTGTTGTAGAATATTGGTTGGGAAATTACCAAAAGTCAATGGTTCAATCAACGTCAGAACCCAGAACTCATGTCGTTTCAACGTTAGGTTTGAGTTGCTCAACGTCAGGACCTAATTCAACACATTTTCAATGTTATTTTAAGGTCTTATGCCTGCTGGGTTATTGTGAAGTTTGTTCAGGAACAATTATATTGAAGGTTGGATTTTAAAACCGTAAATATTTTTATTTGGTAAGCCAGACATTGAATACTAAGAAATAAGTCGTATAGCATTTGCCAATTGACAATATTTCAAACTCAGCCTTTGAATCGTAACATTCGAGGACATACGCTGCTATTAATATTATTCAAATGTTTCTGAACGACTGCGGCCCCTTGCTTGAAAGTAATCAAATCCACTTTTCATATCAACCCTGAATCCAGCCGCAACCTCCACCTTGCGGAGAAGATGAGGTTGGTGGTATTACACCAAGAGGCCGTACATCTTCTTTATGTGCCCTCTGTAAGGAGAAACGTCTGCAAAGCATGTATGTAAATGAGGGATGAGAGCTTGATGGTGACGAATGACGGTAAAGCGGAAAGGGAGCACCGGCGGGAAGGACGTCGCGAGGTAGGCGGCGTTCTTGATTGGTGTCTGTGAACCCGCCGTCTAACCTCTGACGGCAAATAACATGCTATGTGCTGCAATCATAGTCGAGACTTTCTCTCCCTTCCTGTCGCTTCACCTTACTTTTTTCCCCATCCATTAAGATTATTGATTGGAACAATCAGAGAGCGACAGCGACAACAATGGAGGGAGAGTCGGAGCTAGTGAGCAAAGTCTTCTAATCTCTCTAAGAGATGCACAGGCAAGTTCCTCCGGCTAAGTGCCTGTCCGAGTTGAACTGATGTAGGCAGAATGTTCTGGCCTCCAAATGTAGACCCACCCGAGAGCACATTAGTGTATTGTTTTCCGAATGAAGGTTGAGGCCTCAACAAGCTTGAAACATGTTCTATTGAGGAATTTCTTGGCAAGTCGACTACATAGACTCACCTGAAAGATTAGGTACACTTGCACAATTGATTGGGTCTAATGGAGTGTTGTTGCCTGAGTATAACTAAAAAACTACTTAACGTTTTTACAAAAAAACCTTGTGAAAGAGTTGGGTACGGCTCAAGGAAGAAACTACTAATTTGGTGTAAATCCAAGTAACATACATAATACATAAATGTATCGTTATGAAAACACAATTTTATGGAAAACAATGGCTTCTCCTTGGGAAAGTATGAATCACTATGTAATGCAACTATTGCTACCAACAATATTGTCTACCTTTAAAGGAGAGTAGAATGTATAGGAAGTGTGGAGAATGCATATATTTTTGATATACCGTAATTTCCGGACTATAAGCCGCTACTTTTTCCCCTCGTTCTGGTCCCTGCGGCTTATACAAGGGTGCGGCTTATATACGGCCTGTTCTTCTCCGACACCGACAAAGAGGATTTCGGTGGTTTTAGTACTCAGGAGGAAGACGATGACACAATGATTAAAGACTGACTTTTCATATACCGGTAGGCTGGTTATTTTGATAACGTACAGGCGAGCACTTCGTATTACTTTGCACCGTTGTATTATTTGTACTCTGCACGAATGCTGTTTGCCATGTCAAAGATGTGAAAGTTTGATTGAATGATTGAAAGATTTATTGTTAATAAATGGGACGCTTTGCGTTCCCAAACAGTCATCTCTGTCCCGACAATCCCCTCCGTGGTAGCAGAAACCCCTATATACTACGCTAATTACACATCAAAACCCTGCGGCTTATAGTCGGGTGCGGCTTATATATGGAGCAATCTGTATTTTCCCCTAAATTTAGCTGGTGCGGCTTATAGTCAGGTGCGGCTTATAGTCCGGAAATTACGGTACTTTGATGCTTTAGTATAACATTGTATTGTGTGATCATGCTATTGGTACTTTTCCGTTCTGGAGATGTTCGTGCGGCCGGTATACTTCCGTTGCCTTATTATCTGTTGTTGATTTCGATATTTGGTCCTCAAGCATCCAGTGTCCTGCACAAACATGATGAATCACTCCTCAAAAGGGAGGTTTGATTTAGTTCCGTTCCGTGAAGTACACGGTCCCTCTTCTTATCAGCAGGTGCATCCCTCTCTGGGCTGCCTTCTGTAGGAGTGAACTTCTTTTGTCTTATTTTTTAGACCTCGCTTGGCGATGCTATGACCGTGTTGTAAGGGCTGGTCTCCTAAAGCTTTAGTAAAACTTGGCCAAGTACTGTTCTGTCTCGGTGGTCCTTTTTACTCAACATATATGTCATCCAAAAGAACTTGGGAGTGACCAGTGTGTTTTATTCCCTGAGAGGAAGACTGGTCTCGCGCAACAGGAGTCTCACTCTATTCATTTTATTCTGTTCAATGACAAAACAAAATGTTTTCTGTACTTTTCAATTTTCTTCTAGTCAGACAATATTTTCGGTAAAAGGGTTTAAGTTTTACCTCAGTACAGCCTGTGTTTTTATCTTTTCAACTACACACACATAGCATCTTATTGGTTTCGATGGTGAGAAGAGGTGGCAGATACGAGACAAAGTGAGAGTAGACGAATGTGTGTGTGTCCAAGACACATATGCTTAGGTTAACTTTTGGTTTCATTGAACAATGCCCAAACAACTCCACCAGGGAGGGGCAGCAAGGAGGACAAAAACATGTGAACAGAGGAACAATTGAGAGAACTCGCCACACTTTGTAGAGCTCAGTCCTCTCTCCAGCCCTGGTATTGCAAATGTTTGCACTTACTCCCTTTGTAGATTACATTCCATCCATTGTCTACCGCTTATTCCCTTCGGGGTCGCGGGGCTGCTGGAGCCTATCTCAGCTACAATCGGGCGGAAGGCGGGGTACACCCTGGACAAGTCGCCACCTCATCGCAGGGCCAACACAGATAGACAGACAACATTCACACTCACATTCACACACTAGGGCCAATTTAGTGTTGCCAATCAACCTATCCCCGGGTGCATGTTTTTGGAGGTGGGAGGAAGCCGGAGTACCCGGAGGGAACCCACGCAGTCACGGGGAGAACATGCAAACTCCACACAGAAAGATCCCGAGGCCGGGATTGAACTCACGACTACTCAGGACCTTCGTATTGTGAGGCAGACGCACTAACCCCTCTCCCACCGTGCTGTAGATTAAATTGTTAATCTTAAATTTTAGTCTCCTTGCCCTTTTCAGACGAGACATTAGAACAAAATAACTTTCACCCGTTAAAAGGGGAGATCCGAACAAATGCATGGGTACATTATAGGGTTGTTCGGTATACCGGTACTAATAAAGTACCGCGATACTAATTGATTAAAATCGGCACTATATTGCCTTTGAAAAGTACCAGTACCGTTCTTTCATCTAAGTGAAGCTGTGTGTCGCAGTAATGACAATATTAAACAAACAGAAGAAGTCTGGAGCTAAAGTCATAGAGAAGTTTCTTAAGTGCAAAAATTATGATTTAAGTGGTGTGGAGAATGCATATATGTTTAAGAGTTATTTCTTTATTCATAGTCATGTTTGGAGCAGCTAGTATTTTTCCATTTATACTCTGTATACTTGTTTCTCTTTGTCTGCAGATGTCTGTGTAGTGTCTTAGGCATTGGAATGTGGCAGAGATGCATCCCCCTCCTTATCTTATCAGTGTTGGATGCATTCCTTTCTGGAGGGTGGGAGCTGTTTTCGTATTCATATTTCATATCGAGATGTCGATATGAAAGGACAATTGGACTGGTCTCCTAAAGCTTTAGTAAAACTTGATAATATTCCTATTCTGTCTTGAAGGTCCTTCTTACTCAGCATATATGTCGTCTAAAGAACTTTTAGGATTGACCAGTGACTTTAATTCCCTGAGAGGGAAGACTGGTCAGACGCAACAGTGGTGAAGCTGTATTTTGATTTGCACTTTAATTTTATTGACAGTTTAGTTAAGAAACATATTCCTTATTAATTTAGATTATTTATTCCAGCAAAACATAGTTGTATGTACATGTATTATTTGTCAGTGTTTTTTGAGTGCCTTCTTACAGTATACAATATATATTAGTACTTTTTTGTAATCAGCCTGACCTAAGCCTAAGGTTTATGTGTTAAATAAATAATGATCTTTGTGATTGACACATGCTTTCATATCATCTGACAAGGTTGTAAACTGTAAGTAGGATAAATATAATTATTGAATATGATTAAAATCAAGAGTGAGATTACTTTTTTTTTTTTTTTTTTTTTTTATAATGTCCTGCCCAGCTTCTCGGGCAAATCATATAGCAGATGTAGATGCCCATATCGGCTGTTCAGATTTACTTTACAAAAGAGAAGTGTAGGATACTTCTCTTGTTGCCTTACTTGTATTTTGACTTTATTAAATGTATTTATATTATCATTTGGTGCAGCCGGGCCGGAGCAGGAGGGGATAGAAAGAGAGAAAAAGGAAGACAGAGGGGGGAATTTTGGGGACAAGAGGGGGATTAGACAGAGAGACAAAAACAACAACAACAACAACAACAACAACAACAACAACAGAGCAACATCAGCAAATACGACATGTACAAATATGATGGTAAAAGTAATAGCAAATAAGCAGTTAGCGAAAATTAAAATAAAAAAATAAAAAAAATACAGAAATGACAATGAGCATTATTACACTAAAAATGGAGCAATATGAATACCAATATAAATAGTGCTATTGATAATAAACAATACCAGTACTTTACCTTTATTATCAACAATACAATTGTTCAAATGCAACAATACATATACGTAATGATAACTTGAGATACGAAAGAATGCAGAAAAATGGAGGGGAAGAAAGAGAAGCAACCTTAACCTTGTAGATTGTTATAGTAACAATAGGTTAAGCTTTGTCAGTGTGCCATGTGTTGTACCCAGTTTACCCTAGGGCAACAACGTTAATATATGTTTGATGAAACGTTATTATGTGCATGAGTGTATGTGTGCATATGTACTTGTATATGTACAGTATGTGTATGTGTGCTTGTACAGTGAATGTATATGTACAGTATTTGTATACAGTATGTGTGTTTGAACAGTGAATGTATATGTACAGTATGTGTAAATGTGTGTTTGTACAGTGAATGTATATGTACAGTATATGTATGTGTGTGTTTGTACAGTGAATGTATGTGTAGTCTGTGTATGTGTGTGTTTGTACAGTGAATGTATATGTACAGTATGTGTATATGTATGTTTTTACAGTGAATGTATATGTACAGTATGTGTATATGTATGTTTTTACAGTGAATGTATATGTACAGTATGTGTATACAGTATGTTTGTATAATGAATGTGCGTGTGGATGTACGAACTTTGAGTGTGTAAATATGTACTGTATTTATTTGTATATGTATGTGGGAGCGTAGGTACCTACGTATGTCTGTATGTATGTGTGTGAGTATATGTGAATTTGCATGTACAATACAAAGAGTGAGATTACTAATTCAGTGTTAATATTTAAGTGGGCCCCGGGCCTCTCTGTAGTAGAAAAGTTGGGCCCCCGAGGTCAAAAAGTTAAGAACCCCTGATCCAGACAGCAAGGAAGTGTGTTAAATGTAGATTAAAATCATCAGAGATTCCCTCTAAAGTCATTCCTCAGAGTGAATTAAAATGCGCCCAAAAATGTAAGTGACTGTTTAATGATGTTCCAACAGTAATGCGGTCCCTTAAGCCTGATTAGGCGCACCAAATGTGAAAAAATATATAATCTTCCTTACTCGCTTAAATTTTTGGAGCTCAAACACTCGCTTTTTTAAGTCGCAGCCTAGCGCCGTCCTTTACAAAAGAGAGGCTTCACTACACATCTTACAATAAAACCCGCCAGTCAGTTACAGAAGTGGAGAAAGCCCACTGAAAGCCCTTTTTAAATTCCAGCATCAAGGTCAGACACACTTCCCGTACACTAGTGCAGTGTGTTGTTTTATTATACATAGACTATTGAAACTCTGCATTATTCTATGTGGAGGTCACAATTTATGATACAACATTTTAGATTGTGAAAGTGTATTGTATGGAATGAACCTCTTAGGTTAGCTTAATGGAGCCCATTCTGTCAATGTCACCCTGTCAGCCAACAACAAGTAGTGGGCCGGTTTATTATTTTCGGCTATAAAAGTGATACTACATCAAACGGTCTTTATACCTGTTTTGTAAACAGATAAACCTTTGAACAGGCTTCTGTGAATACTCCATCCCATTATATGTTCCCCCCTTCTCAGACCGGTACTACGGGCTTCCTCAGCTATGACCCGTTGCACTTCATTACTGCCTATCGAGAGAGCCGGAGAGAGACTTTGTGGCTGTAACACTGCAGCAGCATGACCTTGACATGTAGTTCGAGTCAACGTTAAACATTATGAGCACCGCCTGTGGTGTTTAATTGTGTTGCAGATGTATAGGCTGGAGAAAGGGGAGGATGCAAGATGGATTCACATATTTTACAGATGGACTTTTTTATTCCATCTGGTGAACTCCTTAAATACAAATCTTGTTGCAATTATAATAAATACATGAAGAGTGTATCAACTATTAGGGCCAGTGGTTCCCAAATATTTCATAGTCCAGGTGATATTTACAGAAGAGCATGTCCCTTCATGAATGTACACACTAGGGTTGTACGGTATACCGGTATTAGTATAGTATTGCGATACTAATGATACATATTCGGTACTATACTGCCTCTGAAAAGTACCGAGCATGTTTGGCAGCGCACAATCACGGAGTACCGTATTTCCTTGAATAGCCGCAGGGGCGCTAATTAATTTAAAACATCTTCTCACTCCTGCGGTTACCAAAACCATGCGGAATGAGCAAGCATGCTCTAATTATTTTAAAACCTCTTCTCACTCCGGCGCATACCTTATCATTAAAAACACATTTAATAAAAAAAACCTTATTATGATCTTACCTTTACTTGTAGATGGGTCCATGTGCAGCTGCTTCTGATCAAAGGCAGTCTTTCTCATCTTTCTTCAATTTTAAAAGTCTCTGGAGATATTCCTTTAATTATTACCTCCTGCTTCGATTGAAAGTCCAGTTTAGAAAACGGTTTTATTTTAGATATGTAATCCTCCATGTTAAAAGTGCAAGCAAACAATTGCTGCATGCTTGCTGCTTGTTGTCTTCTTCTGCAGTACCTGTCTCCTGCAGTACTGGTAGTCGCAAGAAGGATCACTAGCGCCCTCTACCACCTGGAGGCGGGAGTCATTTAATGACTCATATTTGACCCGGCGGAAGTGCCAAGCATGCGCTAATTATTTTGCGAAACGAGTTTGACCCGGCTGTAATTCTAAGCAGGCGAATACTATATTCCCGGCGCCAATTCAAGGAAATACGGTACTTGCAATCAGACAGTGTGTTGACAGAAAAGGGAGAACGGACGCATTTTGGCTTAAAAACTAACGATAAAGGTGAAGTTATAACACTGAAACGCCCACAGGAAGAGGTGATTTAAGACATGGTTAGCTAGCGGCTAAAGTCCAGCCCCAGTCGGCAGTGTTTTAGCTACTTCGAAATCACTAATCCTCACCTCCATGGCGACGAATAAAGTAATAGGAATAGGAATAGCTAAACATGCTTCACTACAGACCGTCGCTCACCGGCGTCAAAATGTAAACAAACGCCATTGGTGGATCTACACCTGACATCCACTGTAATGATACCAAGTACAGGAGCGTATCTAGTCGATACTACATAATTATGTCGATATTTTTTGGCATCACAACATCTCCTTTCGTTTGAAATGTATACGTCCTTCATACCGACAGCCACCAGACTGTATAATCCATATGTTCCTTCTTGACTGCACTTAAATGTAGAATATATGTATAATATATTTATATTATTCACATGTGAATAATGCTGTATAGTATTTATTGTCGATTGTGAGTGAACTGTGGTGCTGAATTTCCCCCAGGGATCAATAAAGTACCTTCTATTCTATTCCATTCTATTCTATATTATGTTTATAAACTCAGGAAATATGTCCCTGGATACATGAGGACATTGAATATGACCAATGTATGATCCTGTAATGACTTGGTAAAACTAATGTATAGTATCAAACAACAGAAAAATAAGAGATTATTACATTTTCACAGAAGTGTAGCTAGAACATGTTAATAGAGAAAGTAAGCAGAGATTAACAGTAAATGAACAAGTAGATTAATAATGTATTTTCTACCACTTGTCCTAAATAATTTTGACAAAATAATAGAATGAGAAATGACACAATATGTTACTGCATATGTCAGCAGCTAAATTAGGAGCCTTTGTTTGTTTACTTACTACTTAAAGACAAGTTGTCTAGTATGTTCACTATGTTATTTAAGAACAAATTTGCAATAAAAAACATATATAATGTACCCTAAGATTTTTTGTTAAAAAAAGCCAATAATGAAACATTCTGACTGGTTTCGAGGCGAGCAGCGCTAGCTCCAGTTCACATCTGCGGCACCTACCTCGCTCCTTCCACCGCGGCAAGGAAGAGTACACTCAGAAGTACACGCCCAGAATTGACGAATGTCACCGAGCAGTGACTTAAGTTTTGTAGTCTAAGGCTTGCACCCATTTGCCACAGTGCTCCTGATTTTCGGTAAGTGAAATGTTCAATTGTAGTCAGAAAAAAAGCTGCATGTTTTCCTCCAAACAGATTTTCACTCATTCATTATATTAATAAGGCAAAACAAAACAAAAAATGTATATTGTAATTAGAGATGTCCGATAATGGCTTTTTTGCCGATATCCAATATTCCGATATTGTCCAACTCTTAATTACTGATTCCAATATCAACCGATACTGATATATACAGTTGTGGAATCAACACATTATTATGCCTAATTTTGTTGCGATGCCCTGCTGGATGCATTAAACAATGCAGGTTTTCCAAAATAAATCAACTCAAGTTATGGAAAAAAAATGCCAACATGGCACTGCCATATTTATTATTGAAGTCACAAAGTGCATTTTTTTTTTTTTAACATGCCTCAAAACAGCAGCTTGGAATTTGGGACATGCTCTCCCTGAGAGAGCATGAGGAGGTTGAGGTGGGCAGGGCTTGGGGGGGTGTATATTGTAGCGTCCCGGAAGAGTTAGTGCTGCAAGGGGTTCTGGGTATTTGTTCTGTTGTGTTTAGGTCAGAAAAATTGTATGTAAATTATCAAAAAACTTTCCGTCCTCTGAGTTCCCAATGAACAGACAAGAGGCTGTCTTTGTTGCACCAAGCAAAGGCTTGGAAAATTCCATTGTGTGCGATGGGAGGAGACGGGAGGGGGTTATCTATTGTCATCGAAGACCTGCTCAGGCTGAATCAAGGACTAGCCCAAGCCCGAGGCATCTTTTTCTTTTGTTTTCAATGTGACCAAAAACAAGAGCTGTTTACATACCCCCCATTGCTTTGGAAGAAGATGTTGTTGTGTAAACAGGGAGTGTCCAAATAAACGAGGAGACGTAAACCTTTTTTGTCAGAGCGTGGGTGACACTGTAAGAGGTTACAGGTTGACACGTTTCTCCTCAATTGAGCACTATTGAATTATGCCTCTGTTTGATTCTTTGCTTCTTGTCTTGTTTAATAGATGTCATCAGTGTTTGAACCTGACAGTTTATGTTGTGTTACGGTGCGGATGTTCTCCCGAAATGTGTTTGTCATTCTTGTTTGGTGTGGGTTCACAGTGTGGCGCATATTTGTAACAGTGTTAAAGTTGTTTATACGTACACCCTCAGTGTGACCTGTATGGCTGTTTATTGGCGCTCTGTACTTCTCCCTACGTCCGTGTACCACTCCGTACAGCGGCGTTTTAAAAAGTCATAAATTTTAATTTTTTGAACCGATACCGATCATTTCCGATATTACATTTTAAAGCATTTGTCGGCCGATAATATCTGCAGTCCGATATTATCGGACATCTCTAATTGTAATTCTTATTTGACCAGCATAAACATATTGCTCGTGATGTATGATATGATGACTACTTTTTGCAACTCCATCTCAATGATACAACAGAAAAGCCAACAAACACAAAGCCATGACTCCGCAGCCTTTCAATTAGGTCTTAATTACCGTGAGTCGTTAACTCCCGCTCAATTGTAAAGTCATCAGGCTCGTGACACACTTCCAAACACTGAACGTTGTTATCACTATTATCATTATTTGTATCATTCTCCGCATTTGCGCTGTTCAAAACAATGACAATGAAATGTGGCGCCGCGTTTATGCACCCCGCTTCTTGGCAAATTAAAAACGCCGGCGCTCGGGAGACCGACGAGCTGCCCTCGCCGTGGTTGGTGGGTTGACAGGCAGCGCTATATCTCACGTTTATATCACAATGGCCATGGGTTTATGATTATTAGATTTATGCATTCGCAGAGAGGGAACCTGATTGGACTTTTACAACTTGTGTGGGCCCAAAATTGAAAAACTACCTGTGGAAAAGGGAGACCGGCAAGAACTGCGTGGTAAAAACTGATCAAATTGACCAGCAGAGGAGAGAAAGATTTCCAGCAAAATCTTTTGGAAGACATGCCAGCATATACACTGCAAAAACTAAATCTAAGAAAGATTAAATATCTCAAATAAGGGTGATATTTGCTTATTTTCTGTCTGATAAGATAATTCTTCTCACTAAGCAGATTTTATGTTAGAGTGTTTTACTTGTTTTAAGGGTTTTGGTCCTAAATGATCTCAGTAAGATATTACAGGTTGTTGCTGAGATTTTATGACCTATATTGAGTAAAACATGCTTGAAACTAGAATATCAACTGTTGCAAAGCTGTGTCATCAACACTCACAAGTATAAAACTACTTTTTTAAAGTAATAATTTCTTATTTCAAGCATGGAAAAAAAAATCATGACTTTGACACAATTGTGTCTCATAATTAAAACAGATGACAGCCAAATGGACTTTGCTGTTTTATTTTCAATGAAACAATAGAAAACACGTACTCATATAGTAGTACAGTTGGCACAGTACAGTAAACTGACAGTTAATATTTAAACATTTAACATTTCTAACAATTTCGAACAGAAATAGTTCATGCACATTCAGATGAATTCTTCAAAATTACAATTAAAACATTTTTGGCCGGGGGCCGGGCTGTATATATGCGCACTAATTGACTGAAACGCACTTGGCGCAATGATGTCATGTTATCGATGGAAAAATGCATTTTTAGACAATATGATTTGCCTGAGCGACTAGTAGACCCCGAGAGTAACAAGCGGTTGCCTTGTTGCCTTTCCATTAAGAACAATAAACTAGTTTTTAGTATAAGTTCGCTAGTTTCAAGAAATGTAATGCCGAGCGCATATCATTATGTCAAGATAATGGCACTAGCATTTACTTAATTTAAGAATATTTTTCAACATATTGAGCAAAAAGGTCTCTTTTTTTTTCTACCAAGAAAAGTGCACTAGTTATTAGTGAGAATATACTTATTTTAAAGTATTTTTGGGTTCATTGAGGTTAGCTAATTTTACTTGTTTTGGGAAGTCTTGACAAGCCGAATTTTCTTGTTCTATTGGCAGATAATTTTTCTTAGTTCAAATAAAACACCCCTAATTTTTTTTTTTTTTTTCTTGTTTTTGAACACTGACTTTTTGCAGTGTACTGTATGTAGATTGTATAATCATTACACAAATAGGCACTGTTTTGTGGACAATAAGTGCAAAGACATTTTGTTAAATGTTTTTCAAACAACTTGCTCTTCCTCAAATTGTTGTTAATCAGTCTTTGAAAGGCCAATTGCACTTTTTTTATTTTTGTTATTTTGCCCATCATCCATTATCCTTATGTAGGACAATAACACATACAGTACAGGCCAAAAGTTTGGACACACCTTCTCATTTCAATGTGTTTTCTTTATTTTTAAGACTATTTACATTGTAGATTGTCACTGAAGGCATCAAAACCATGACACCTGTGAAGTGAAAACCCTTTCAGGTGACTACCTCTGGAAGCGCATCGAGAGAATGCCAAGAGTGTGCAAAACAGTAATCAGAGCAAAGGGTGGCTATTTTGAAGAAACTAAAATAAAAATCATATTTTCAGTTATTATACCTATATTTTTTTTGTTAAGTACATAACTCCACATGTGTTCATTCATAGTTTTGATGCCTTCAGTGACAATCTACAATGTAAATAGTCATGAAAATAAAGAAAACGCATTGAATGAGAAGGTGTGTCCAAACGTTTGGCCTGTACTGTATGTGTTATTGTCCTACATAAGAATTATAGATGATGGGCAAAATAAAAAAAAATAAAAACGTGCAATTGGCCTTTCAAAGACTGCGATTCAGTTCAGAAATCGCCACAGTCTGTGATCCAACAGCCCGGCCCAAACCTTCCATTGCGACGAACAGCCTTTGGGCTCCTTGAGTGGCTGCCATTGTCTTATGAATTTGACGATACACCAGAGCAATGCCCAGCCCAATCAGCAGGTGCCCCGTGATCACGGTTCCAAATAGGTAGATGTCTTCCACGTCCTCGATGGAAAGGACTGAGAGGCACATGATTCTCCATTTATCCCAGGAATCTCTCACGTACCCCGCAACAATGGTTCCATCAGGGCATCCAGGCTCCCCCCGAACCTCTTTTCCTCGTTGAAAAGATTTTGCCAATTGCGTCGAGAGTCCAGCTGATCATTTCCATGTCTGATGTTTTAGATTTGGAGGACAGCGCAAAGAAAGAGGCTTCAAAAAAGTTCAGACAAGGCAAAACAAAGAGAGCAAGCTGGGAGAAGAAGGGAGCGGGAAAAAATGTGACCGCCCTCACCAGAGGCAAGACAAATGCGACATCTATTGGACACGTTTAGAACAGCAGTTTCTTTCATTCAAAAATGTTGGCCCATTTTTATACTTATAGCAAACTCATCCCGCGGGCGGATAAAACCTGTTCGCGGGCCTGATCCGACCCGCGGGCCGTACGTTTGACACCCCTACTCTAGAGCAAAAGCAATAACACAAAACGGATTAAGTATCCCATTTTGTGTGATTCAACAAAATATGCGTTTCCATTGAAAAAGTCACAGCACTCTTGTCAAAAGCGAAGCCGCCATCAAAGCTTCCGGAGCCTGCAGGCGTAGGAGCGCAATTTCATTAGGCAACGCGGGAATTTCTTTTAGTGGGTATCGTAGGGTAGACATGTTTTGGAGAACCGAGCAGCGCCTCGCTTTGACTAAGGTGTGCGCCACGGAACAATGCGCCTTGTTTGTGGGTATTGTGCTCTTGTGATGTTCGACAACACAAGGCTTTTTTTTTCTTTTCTCTTTCCCACTGTTTTTGTGTGTCTTACCCCCGTTTTTTTGTTTTTTTCCCGTTTTTTTCTGTCTTTTATAAAGTACATCAAGCTGAGGAAGAGTCCCTGGAGGACATTAAAAAAGTGCATACATGGCAGTGCCGCAGATGGAAAAAAAGAAAAGAAAAAAAACCACATTTTAAAAAAGCATTAGCATTACAAAAGGGGAGAAGAGGAGCATTGTGCTCAGTCAAAAGAGGAATATATACACTGTACGTGGGTTTGGGTGCTATTCAGCATGGTGTCTCTGGATTCATCTCACTTGAAATAAAAAAAAAGCACTTGTACGCCTGTACCTGCATGCCTGTGTGAAGCTTCACCTTCACTCTGGAGGTGGGTGCAGATTTTACCCTTGAGCATTCCTTTAAACTCACTTTTAATGGCAATAAATGCCATATTCCAAAAAGTTGCTGTTTTTTTTCCCCCTTAAAAGAAAAAAAACATCACGCCTTATGCCCTAGGGGGAAAAAATGGCTTTGAAGATATATTTTCCCCTGTTTTATACTATGCAAAGTACTTCTGTATAATATACAGATATCAAATATTAATGTTTGGGGGATTTTACTCAGTAAAGGTCGGCATTCAAATAGCACACGGCTTTTCATTTCAATAGCAAAGCAATTTGGCAGAAAATAGCAAAATATGACAAACCCTGTTGCCTGCTTTGAATGGGAAATAAAGACACAAATTGAAAGCCAGTAGTCCAAATCAAAATCTTAACATAACAGTTTCTATTAGTTTATATTGATATATACTAGTGTTGTCCCGATACCAATATTTTGTTACTAAAATTATTTCGATACTTTTCTAAATAAAGGAGACCACAAAAAATTTGCATTATCTGCTTTATTTTAACAAAAAATCATACGGTACATTAAACATATGTTTCTTATTGCAAGTTTGTCCTTAAATAAAATAGTGTACATACAAGACAACTTATCTTTTAGTAGTAAGTAAGCAAACAAAGGCTCTTAATTTAGCTGCTGACATATGCAGTAACATATTGTGTCATTTATCATTCTATTATTTTGTCAACATTATTAAGGACAAGTGGTAGTGTCAGAAAAATTGTATGTAAATTATCAAAAAACTTTCCGTTCTCTGAGTTTCCAGTGAACAGATGAGAGGTGTCTTTGTTGCACCAAGCAAAGGCTTGGAAAATTCCATTGTGTACGATGGGAGGAGACCGGAGGGGGTTATCTATTGTCATCGAAGACCTGCCCAGGCTGAAGCCAGGACCAGCCCAAGCCTGAGGCATCTTTTTTTCTTTTGTATTGTGTTGAGGGCAGAGCCCCATCGGCTAGGGGCGGGGCATGTGCGGGACGGCGAGACACAGCTGGCAGGTGATTAGATTTCACAGGTGGTACGTGGTGATCTAATCATCTGCTGTCTTTAACAGTGAGCGGCCAGCGGAGGAGAGAGGTGGCAGAGACTGGCGAGAAAAAGATCTGAAAAGATTGTTTTTGGCCTTACATGTACATTAAAAACTCTGTTAAAACGGCACGCCTGGCTCCTGTGACGTGGTATCCGTGGAACGGGTAGGGAACGACTTCCACATATACTAATACAGGTATACCGTACAACCCTAATCCCTTGTGACGGTAATTGTAAAATGTTGAATGAATATCCTCTGGCAAATGTCACCTAGGTCCATTCAACACGGGCAAAATGGCTTGGAAATAAAAACTGAAATATTAGGTTTAATTAAAAGCAAGGTAATGAACTTGTGGAGAAGGCCAAAGAACAGCAGCCACATTTTGGCAGCTAACGCTTGAAGACTGATGTGCGTTCAGAAGTGGAACTTGGCACCAAACACACTTTACCCCATGCTTCCAATAGCAAAAAACAAAAGCCGTCCCACTGTGTCTTTACATTTCTGATTCCAGACACTTGTTTCCACTCCCTGACTGGGTAATCTGGGACTGGCACACAAAGATGGAGATTCCTCGCTGCCAAAGCATTTATCATGGCGTGCCTTTGAAGAAGAGATTTGGTGAATCTTCTCATGGTTCTACGAAATGATTAGCTTACTTGGAAAAAGTAATCCACTTAATGTCAGGGAAAACATATTTGTCCATGTCTCCATAAACAAAAGGTGGTACAGTCGTGGTCAAAAGTTTACATACACTTGTAAAGAACATAATGTCATGGCTATCTTGAGTTTCCAATAAGTTCTACAACTCTTATAGTTTTGTGATAGAGTGATTGGAGCACATACTTGTTTCTCCTCCAAACATATTGCTGGGTATTGTGGCCAAACAGCTCAATTTTTGTTT
The DNA here is from genome assembly GCF_033978785.1 of Entelurus aequoreus. NCBI lineage: Eukaryota > Metazoa > Chordata > Actinopteri > Syngnathiformes > Syngnathidae > Entelurus > Entelurus aequoreus. The sequence goes on along the minus strand of NC_084747.1, from coordinate 51,738,781 downwards.
CATCTGACATCACATGGACAAAGATAAGACCTTCTGGAGGAAAGTTCTGTGGTCAGATGAAACAAAAATTGAGTTGTTTGGCCACAATACCCAGCAATATGTTTGGGGGAGAAAAGGTGAGGCCTTTAATCCCAGGTACACCATCCTACCGTCTGTCATAACGACGTGGTCTATGGGATGTTTGTTTTCCCGAGATGCAAGTAAAGTTGGAGTGGACATGGCGTGAAGGTAAAGACATGATTTAATATTACTATAAAAAAGGAACAAAAAGCGTGCACAAGGCGGAAGTACAAACTTGGCTATGAAAATAATAAACTAGCACAAAGGCAGAAACTATGAACATGAAACAAAACTCGCTAACTGTGACATGAACGAACAAAACTTACGTGGCATGGCATGAAGCATAACTATGAACGGGCATGAGTATCAGAAGTCGCAAGGGTACAGAAGTAAACATGAGTTAATATTACTATAAAAAAGGAACAAAAAGCGCGCACAAGGCGGAAGTACAAACTTGGCTATGAAAATAATAAACTAGCACAAAGGCAGAAACTATGAACATGAAACAAAACTCGCTAACTGTGACATGAACGAAAAAAACTTACGTGGCATGGCATGAAGCATAACTATGAACGGGCATGAGTATCAGAAGTCGTAAGGGTACAGAAGTAAACATGAGTTAATATTACTATGAAAAAGGAACAAAAAGCGCGCACAAGGCGGAAGTACAAACTTGGCTATGAAAATAATAAACTAGCACAAAGGCAGACACTATGAACATGAAACAAAACTCGCTAACTGTGACATGAACGAACAAAACTTACGTGGCATGGCATGAAGCATAACTATGAACGGGCATGAGTATCAGAAGTCGCAAGGGTACAGAAGTAAACAGAGTTAATGTCGCCAGACCGACTGCCTGGCAACTACAAGCTTAAATAATAGTGTCTTGATTACAACAGGTGCGTGAGTCCAAATGCATGACAGCTGAAACCAATGAGTAGTCATGGAAACAAAAACAATGGAGCGTAAACAGAAACAGAGTCCAAAAACCAAACATAACTAAACAAAACAAAACATGATCCAAAAGACATGACACCATGGTGGTGGTAGTATTCTGCTCTGGGCTTGTTTTGCTGCCAATGGAACTGGTGCTTTACAGAAAGTAAATGGGACGATGAGAATGGAGGATTACCTCCAAATTCTTCAGGACAACCTAAAATTATCAGCCCGGAGGTTGGGTCTTTGGCGCAGTTGGGTGTTCCAACAGGACAATGACCCCAAACACACGTCAAAGGTGGTAAAGGAATGGCTAAATCAGGCTACAATTAAATGTTTTAGAACGGCCTTCTTAAAGTCCTGACTTAAACAAGTGGACAATGCTGAAGAAACAAGTCCATGTCAGAAAACCAACAAATTTAGCTGAACTGCACCAAGTTTGTCAAGAGGAGTGGTCAAAAATTCCACCAGAAGCCTGCCAGAAGCTTGTGGATGGCTACCAAAAGCACCTTATTGCAGTGAAACTTTTTCCCTACCTCTAATAATTAGGAACTTTATTTCAGACTCTTCAAACAATTGTTTTTAACGATCAATATTTTATACTTCAGTATTATTTTATTAGAGAAATGCCTGTTTTTTTACGTTTCATCTTAGGGTTACACAAAAAGCTAAGCAGGAGCTGAGTAGTTTGTTTAGCATTTGATCATCTTAGCTTACTGAACACAAAATATACAGAACCAACGTAGAGGCCCAACGGTAATTAAGGCATACCATTACACCCTTAGTAATAATAAGTATGCAACATGATTCTGTCAAGGTTACATTGAAGGACAGCACAGAAGGGTTTTAAAAGTATCTCAGCGTCTCAAATGTATGTTTTGATAATTGCACCTTAATAGTTGACAGTAGTGTTGTCCCGATACCAATATTTTGGTACCGGTACTAAAATTGTTTTTATATATGTATATTTTTTGAATTAATTTATTAATTTATTTATTTTTTTGGTACTTTTTTAAATAAAGGGGACCACAAAATAATAATAATTGCTTTGTGAGCCTACTTTGAGACAAGATAAATTATTTTGATACTTTTCGATACTTTTCGGTACTTTTCGATACTTTTCTAAATAAAGGGGACCACAAAAAATTCCATTATTGGCTTTATTTTAACAAAAAAATCTTAGGGTACATTAAACACATGTTTCTTATTGCAAGTTTGTCCTTAGATAAAATAGTGAACATGCAAGACAACTTGTCTTTAAGTAGTAAGTAAACAAACAAAGGCTCCTAATTTAGCTGCTGACATATGCAGTAATATATTGTGTCATTTATCATTCTATTATTTTGTCAAAGTTATTAAGGACAAGTGGTAGAAAACGTATTATTAATCTACTTTTTCATTTACTGTTAATACACTTCTGTTAAAATGTAATAATCACTTATTCTTTTGTTGTTTGATACTTCACATTAGTTTTGGATGGTACCACAAATTTAGGCATCAATCCGATACCAAGTCCAGTACGGGACCGGTACTTTTCAGAGGCGGTATAGTACCGAAAATTATTGATTAGTATTGCGGTACTATACTAACACCGGTATACCGTACAACCCTAGTTGGCAGAAATGGTTGGTGTACTTCAATACACAATTGCTGTCTTCCAAGGAAAACAGATTCTTTGTGGTTCCACAAGTAAAACGGCAAGTCGCAGTGTGACTTCAGATCTGATAATTTGTTCGCCCCCGATGCCCAAATTAGGCTCTGGCTTTTATTGAGGCTGACAACACAAAACAATCTTCTACATACTAGACTTTCACCATGTTTATTGACTTAATGAACCTCTGTTGCCCTAAGCGTCATTTCTGCAGCAAGCAGGGGTGTGCAACACAATTTGCAAACAATCAATACAAATTTGCAGTTTGGCTGCTTTGAACTCTTGAGAGGTACGGCCTGCACAAACACACACTTCAACAACATTTCTATGGCTTCTTCATAATTGTCAATGCCCCCAACTTGACATATCTGATTCACACACTCTTACAGAAGAGTTCATTTCACCATTTTCTAGCTAAAATCAATATAAAAAATGTTTATCAAGTTACAAAAGGAAACTTTCCAAAAAGTTATTCTTTCTTCAGGGTTTTTTTTATGGAAGTATTACCGTAATTTCCGGACTATAAGCCGCTACTTTTTCCCCTCGTTCTGGTCCCTGCGGCTTATACAAGGGTGCGGCTTATTTACGGCCTGTTCTTCTCCGACACCGACGAAGAGTATTTCGGTGGTTTTAGTACGCAGGAGGAAGACGATGACACAATGATTAAAGACTGACTTTTCATATACCGGTAGGCTGGTTATTTTGATAACGTACAGGCGAGCACTTTGTATTACTTTGCACCATTGTATTATTTGTACTCTGCACGAATGCTGTTCGCCATGTCAAAGATGTAATAGTTTGATTGAATGATTGAAAGATTTATTGATAATAAATGGGACGCTTTGCGTTCCCAAACAGTCATCTCTGTCCCGACAATCCCCTCCGTGGTAGCAGGAACCCCTATATACTACGCTAATTACACATCAAAACCCTGCGGCTTATAGTCGGGTGCGGCTTATATATGGAGCAATCTGTATTTTCCCCTAAATTTAGCTGGTGCGGCTTATAGTCAGGTGCGGCTTATAGTCCGGAAATTACGGTATTGTAGCAACATTTTTTTCAAACGTGTATCTCAATCTGTGCGCGTGTAAACCAATTTGCGTTTGCGTGTACTAATTTGATTGTCTGTATATCAATCCGAATGTGTGTATCCAGAGCCGTGTACATGCGTTTTAAGTTGTCTGTCTGTCCCTAATCAAAAAGAACCCTCGATAGGCTGTCTATAGACAGCCTCTCCTGTTTTGTTGGACTATCTTTAAATAAATGTTTTTCTCATTAAAATGTTTTGAATGTTTGTTCAATGTCAACATGATAAATGACCACAATATAATATGAACTAAACTGATCTGTAGAATACAATATGGTTCTTTATAGAACCCTCAGAAGACAAGACGGTTATCGGTGAAAACCTTTGAAAAGGGATGTTTTTAGAACCCCCTGTGTCAGTTCTAGATGAAACCCTTGAAACATGAAAGAGTTCTTAGTGGAACTCCCTGTGTGGGTTCTAGATGAAACCCTTGAAACATGAAAGGGTTCTTAGTGGAACTCCCTGCATGGGTTCTAGATGAAACCCTTGACAAACGAAAGGGTTCTTAGTGGAACTCCCTGTGTGGGTTCTAGATGAAACCCTTGAAATACGAAAGGGTTCTTAGTGGAACTCCCTGTGTGGGTTCTAGATGAAACCCTTGAAATACGAAAGGGTTCTTAGTGGAACTCCCTGTGTGGGTTCTAGATGAAACCCTTGAAATACGAAAGGGTTCTTAGTGGAACTCCCTGTGCGGGTTCTAGATGAAACCCTTGAAATACGAAAGGGTTCTTAGTGAAACTCCCTGTGTGGGTTCTAGATGAAACCCTTGAAATACAAAAGGGTTCTTAGTGGAACTCCCTGTGTGGGTTCTAGATGAAACCCTTGAAATACGAAAGGGTTCTTACTGGAACTCCCTGCGTGGGTTCTTTTTAGAACCTCTCATGGGGGTTCTGGGTGGAACCTTACACACACAGTTCTAGGTATAACCCTTCATGTTGGGTTCTAGGTAGAACCCTCCAAAATGGTTCCAAGTGGAACCTTTATAAAAAGGTTCTACCTGGAGCCAAAAAGGGTTCCCCTATGAGGACCAGCCGAAGAACCTTATATGGTTCTACTTAGCACTTTTATTTCTAAGAGTG